>NW_026936929.1:0-7661 GCF_032062105.1 Saccostrea cuccullata
GTGTTGTAAAAAACATACTTAACCATGTTTGGTATGGAGGTGAACTTTTAAATGCACAGAGAGTAAGCATCTGCTATCATCAATTTAATTTAATTTAATAAGGAAAATGTAAAGTGCGCTTTCCATGAGGCTTTTTGGCCCACGATGAATTAAAAATAAATTCCTCTAGTTTTATTTTGTAAAAATGTTTTACAAAATTCATATTCTATAATTTATTTGCAAAATCAACATATATAAATCACGTGAGCAAAGGGTATCTCAAGAGTCCCTCTTAAACTTTCCAAGAGAGTTATCAAGATTTATTTTTGTAAGACTATCCCTTGTGAAAAAAACTAACACAAAGGATTAACAATATTTTATCACGGAAGATAGAACAGGGCTGAAGTTATACTAAAGCTTACCGATTCAATATAGAAATAATGATGTTGTCTGCCTTTTTCAGCAATTTATCATTTGGTCAAATGCTGACTGAGATTTTCCATACTAATGGTTAATCCATTCATTTACATTGAATTGACGACAGAACTAATATAAGATAGTAACTTATATAAGATATATACGAAAGTTACTTGCAGTTACTTATATCAGAAAATATAAATATATAAAGAGTCATAGATGAAAGAAATTTTTGCTTTTTGGAGTCATAGATGAAAGAAATTTTCGCATCTCTGTTCAATATATTTCTCTTTTGCTTTTTAAAACATTTCTCTTAATCGAGATATAAAGTGTCAAAGAGTTAGCAGTCTGACCTTTTTTCAATGTGTCTTAACAAATTATGAACAGTTATGAAGATATGAAAAAGAATGCGTCAAATTGTTTGAGGTGTTTCCAAGATATCCAAAGACCTTTGTGCTAAAAAAGATTTTGATACGCTCCTGCAACTCTAAAATTCTTCAATTTCTTTCACTGAAAATCTCTTACTCAAAATCAAAGAGAAAAGTGATTATCTTAAGACATTTCGGAGGAGTTTTAGGAACATTTTTTTTATATATGCATTTGTTTTTAAATAAAAAAGATGTATTCTTTATTCCATGTCTTTACTAATTTTTGTGTGAAACGTATCTATTTTTTTCAAAAGGTTTCTGTACCCGCAGTGAAAAATTTGATGTATTTACATAAACCAATAGTTTTTATTATACTTTGCTTTAACAATACTTGCAGCTGCTTGACGGCAAGTGTCATTGTATAGTATAATCAAGAACTACAGATATTTTATTGAGAAACATGGCATGATTGAATCCCTGCCCTCAAAAGACCAGTGCTAGTTTAGTTTATATTTAGAGATTTTTTTTTGTTTTGTTTTTGGAGACAACATTTCGTCAATTACTTTCAGTGGATAAATTATATACCTTCTAGCAAAAATAAAGTTTAATACATTTAGCTCCATCAAATTTTATACAAAATGTAGATAGTGTCAAAACGTTGCCACGTAAGTACGATATACCGTTCATCTCCCAGATATGACCATTCAGAAAATCTCTCCTGATATCTGAGTCGCAATGTACAACACTAAAGGTACTGGATGGCATTAATCTTCAATATTCAGGTGTATAAACATAAAAAAAATTTCGTGCTTATTCACGACCATATTTTAATATTAATAACGTTTCCTTTACATTTAAGTAATGAATTATCAAAGTAGGGTGTTGGTTTTAAATTAAACACATTGTTTACAAGAAGGTTAAACAACCTAACTTTCAGGCATTTTCCAATATACTAAGTGTTAAGCGGTTGCAGGGTCAGGTAAAACATGTCTTTCTTTGTTCGGAGAAAGAAGAAATTCGTTCAAATGAAAGAAATTCCTTGGACAGATAGGTTATTTGTTCGGACGAAAATATATTCGTTCGAACCAACTGGAATCTCATTTGGACAAATTAAAAATTCGTTCGGACAAATTAGACATTCGATCGGACATATTAGAAACACGTTCGGACGCTGTCATGAATTGACATCCTGTTTTTTTCTATAAGACAACGTTTTCCTTTTGGTGCCAAAATATCAACACGGGTGCTATTGGGTCAGTTAAAACTTCTGAGAAAAATAAGAGATTTTTTTTAAACCCGGTCCCCCAGCGGGGCTGTAGCGTACATTTACCATACTTTAAGCGTTAATTTCAATATAATCTTAATTTTTTTTCTTGCAAGAAATTACACAGCTTAGAATTAGACATGTCGAAAATAATGAAAGTAAATCTAAAATTAAAGGCATATTAATTTCATTTTTCTCCAAACACAAGGGCCAACAATAGCCTTAGGAAACCTCAATTTTGTTTTGTATTTTTTTTTTTGTTTATTTCCATGAGAATGCATCTTTTGTTCTAGTTAAATTCTTGTATGGATGGCATTAGAATTGATTTGTTTTTATTGATTCAAATACTTACAGGCAGTTTGCTTCCTGATGTTGACAGTTTTTCACTTCATTTTGTTACCCATTTTGATGGCAACAATGGAAAGAAGACCATTTAAATGGTATATATATATATATATATATATATATATATATATATATATATATATATATATATATATATATATATATATATATATATATATAGAGAGAGAGAGAGAGAATCCAATAAATAGTGTCAGTGATCAGAATTCAAGGCTTAAAAAAAGAAGAAAAGACAAAAGCTTCAATAATAATTTAAAGTAAAACTAAAAATAGACATTTTATTCTATCGTGAGAAACTTTACATAATTTACAAGTGTTGTAACTTAGTAACTGTGCACAATAATTCGCGCAGTATATAATGTTGTAAGTGGGAAGTCAATGTACTATGACGTCAAATTAACACCTTTCTGTGGACACATAACTGGATTGAATAATTTCACATTTTCAATGAAAATACTAATACACATATGCATACATAATAAAATTGATATATATTACAACAAATTTTAAGCCTTGGTTTTAATGCACATTGAAAACATTATAAAACAGAAATATCGCAAATTTCTCTTGTCTGCACACATGTAAATGTTCACTTATTGGTATTTGTCTTTGTTTTGGTTAAGTTGATTTGTTGTTTGCAAAAACGAAGCCGGGTACGAAGAGTGTTTCTTGTCTCACCTATATAATATTCAATACATCCTGAACAGGTTATCACATAAAAAAAATATGTATCAAACTTAAGCAATTATTCATTTAAAAAAAGAATATTGTCTCATAGATGCAACAGTGTGTGCAAACAAATTGAGTAATGCGTCTTAGCACTTTATGCATAAGAATGACCCTGTCCTTTTATCGATTAATAAACTTTCACTCTCTTTCCCATTTCATATATAACAATAAAGTAGAAATTTAGTGTTTTCATTTCTAATATTAAGATTTCGTTTTGAGAATATAAGTATTGCAAAACAGGTTTTGAGAAATGCAATGTTCTTGAATCTTGAAGAAAACCTGCGTATTTGACTACCTTCAGCAGAGAATTAAAATATGAGCACAGCCAACGATCCAAAAATTAAAACATGAAAAATTGCTTCAATTTTAGTCCATTTTTAAAAGAATTTACATGATATGGGGAAATGACGCATTTTGTGACGTCATATTGCATTGACTAAAGTGAAATTTACGTCATGTTTTATAGATACTCGGTCACAAACAGTCTAAGTGATAAATTTCTACCTTAACTGAACAGTTTTGATTTTCAGAAAATTGCAGGGCCCAAAATACCTCTAAGTAGCTCTTGCTCTTTGTTTGTACACACCTTTACAGTTTTAATACTAAATCTTTAAAAAAAAGATACATTTTTCTAACTCTGGACTGCAAATGTGATCTATTCTTCAAAACACAACTTTTATCCTTCATGTAAACAAGCAGAATCTATCAAATAGCCAACATAACAGCTTCTGTTCAATGTGAGTGTGATTTGTGATTTTATCTTATGACATTGCACTTCCCTGACGTTCAACGATTGTGGCGTCAAAAAAAGAATATTTATTTTTTTCCCTTTTTCGTCTTCAAAATTATAATTCGGCTTCAGTCATAAAACGTTTTTCAATGCTTGTAATAGAAATTGGATTCCGTTGTTTTATAGGTTCTATCGACAATACCAAGTCCCTTTTATGAAAGTATGCCTGAACGGGGTATGTATTCTAATTGAAGTTTATCACGGATGTTAACGTTAGTTTGTAGAAGGATACATCCTTTAGAGCTCACCTGAGCCGAGGGTTCAAGTAAGCTATACTGATCAAAATTTTTCCGTTGTTGTGGTCTTCGTCGTCGTTAGTGGTGACGTAAACTTGTCACATATTCATCTTCTTCTCAAGAACCTCTTTACAACCAATTACAACCAAACTTGCCACAAAGTATCCTGGCGGAGAGGGGATTCAAGTCTTTTCAAATGAAGAAAACATCCTCTTCGAAGGGGGAGATAATAATGAATTTATGAAAAAAATTAATAGCATCTTTTAAAACTCTTCTCTAGAACCACTGTGCCAGGAAAGATTAAACTCATGTGGAAGCATTCCCTGGTAGTGAAGATCCAAGTTTGTTCGAATCAAGACCCCGGGGTAGGGCGAGGCTACAATGACTGATCAAAGTTTTACATAGGAATATATAGGAACAATCTTTAAACATCTTCTTCTAAGGAACAGCAAAACCATTATCGGTGATATGGAAGCATTTCTATGGAAGCATCCTCAGGTGATGCAGATTTAAGTTTGTTCTAAACACGACCCGGAGGGTAGGGTACAGTCCCTGAAACGTTCTACTCTTCCATTTTTCCGTTCGCTCACCGTTCTTTCACCGTTCGTTCAGCGTGCCTTCACCGTTTGCTCTCCGTTCACAGTGTTGTGTTCACCGTTCACCGTGCGCTTGCGTTCACCGTTCACAAAAAATTCACTGATCGCTCTTCGTTCCGTTTACTTTGCGTTCGCCGTTCACTTATCGTTCAGTCTTCATTGTCATTTTGAACTCCGAAATGAAAGGACTTATCTTTTTGATGGTAAGGATTTACACGTTTTTAATTAAATAACTTACATATCGTGTTTGAAGAATAATTATTTCATTGCAAAAATTATCTATGATATTTATATGTCTATTATTTTAACTCAGCTGTTACATTATTCATGAAATTTCCCTGGAAAATAATTATCTACATGTATGTAGAATGATGCTAAAATATTACATTTTAAAAAAGGGCAATATACAAATGCTTCACGCACGACAACACTTTGTTATAATGTTAAAGACAACAAATTATTAATGGATGTATAATAAATAATCCAAGTCTTTTACAAAACAAGGATACACAAAAATATTATTTCTACAGTAACACGTATTTTAAGCTACACGTAGGTCTGAGAATTATGAACAGTACTACCGATATTCAGTTAATAAATATCTTTATATCTAATGAAATTGAAAGTGTGACTTTATATTTTAGGATAGACCAACTGTTTAAAAGAGTCTATTATTAAGGAAGGAAAATTTCATCCTTCACCGTACGTTAATAAATGTTTGCCATTCAGTATAATAAGACCCCCCCCCAGCCTTTTCACCCAAAATAAAATTATAAGTGGATATTTTGCAGTATATTTTAATTACTATTAAATGTGTATTATAACACAAGAAAATCTGTCTTAAAACAAACATCAAACAGTCGTTTAACAAAAGTATTTCAAAATATACATGTGCCGACAGTAGAATTTTAAATTGGTAGGGAATACTGTATACAGGGTTTTTTCGCCACGTCTTTTTATTTTCGCCCTTTCACACTTGCAAACAATTTTGCCCCTTTTTAAATTCGCCCAGTCAAAAGTTTGTTTAAGAAATACTACTGTATTATTTGAATTCGCCCCGTTTTAAATTCGCCCAAATGAAGGTAGGGCGAAGGGGTAAAAATTTCCCTGTGTACAGTATGCTTCAAATTCAATTTAAAACTTAATCCTTCCAAGTATATATTCTCATTATTTATTTTTTTTCTGCAAGAATGCAAAAATCAGATCTAGAAATGATAGGGAAAAATATTAAAACTGCTTGGAAATACTTAGTGACTCTTTGCCTTCGGCATGTTTGATGAAACTCGATTTCCACACCTCCACTGTGTCGAATTATTTTGATTGACAGGACCAGCACGTGGACTTCCTGAGAACCGTGTGATCTTGATGAAGGAAAATAAAACCGTCTGAATACTGTGAAATGAGTTTGTTAATCTAGAAAAATTGATTACCTATACTGCTTGTAATATTTAGGAAAAATAATACGTATTTTTATTTGATACAATATATATCTGTGAATCGAGGGGGTATCTCTCTCTCTCTCTCTCTCTCTCTCTTTCTCTCTCTCTCTCTCTCTCTCTCCTACATTTCTCTGTTCAATAAAAACTATGACAAGACATTACTTATTCAGTTTTGAAAATTTAATCTATGACAAATAATTTGAATGTTTCTCTCCATCATCTGACCGAGTATAATCACGGCCGAGAAATATCTACAGATACATGTAGAAGTTAGCTAAAATAATCATCATAAAAGAATACACATAGAATATTTTGCATTAAAATTTTAAAACACGAGAGCAGACAGTTGTAAATTTAAAAAAAATCGTGTTTTACTCAGAATCGCCTTGGCACGGAAACACATGTTTGGTTGTTTCAACCGGGTACAATGTAATTAATTCATTCTATAAACAGTAGTTTTATCTTCTAAAGTCTACATTATTTTATTAGTGAAAAGAATAAGCATATTTACTATAAATAGATTAATTTTCTATTTAAGCTACACGCGTTCGGTAATAAATACATATGTTTCTCAGAAAAAAAATCGTGTTATAAAAATATCGATTTAAAACATAGGTACTGTACATATATATACAGAGAAAATGTCTTAATATTTATTTATTTCTTTGTTGATCTATTGTTTATATATATTAAAGCACCTGAAATTAGAATTATAGAATAATAGAATAATTTCAATGCTAAGAAAAGATCGGAGGCATTCCGAATAAATCGTTTATCTTGCGTTCACTGTTCGTTCACCGTTCAACTTTGCGCTCGCGTTCACTAACAGTTCACCGTTCACACTTCGTTCACCAAGTTGCTTTCAGCGTTCGCACACCGTTCACTCACCGTTCGCTCTGCGTTCGTTCAGCGTTTGTTCAGCGTTCGTTCACCGTTCAGGTGGGAAAGTAGAACGTTTCAGGAACTGTAGGGCCACAATAGACGGTCAAACGTTTAGATAGTAATAAACAGGAAAAATATTTTTAAAAATCCTCTGAAGAACAGTAAAGTCATTATTTGGCCATATTTATTATGAAGCATCTGACGGTGTTGTAAATTCGATTTTGTACAAATCATGACCTCGGGGATAGGGTGGGCCACAATGGACGATCAAGGGTTTACATAATGATATAGAGAAAAAAAATTTAAAAAAATCTTCTCCTTAGGAACAGCAGAGCCATGATCGGTGATATGTGTATGGAAGCATCCTGAGGTGGTGTTTGTTCAAAACAAGACACCCGGGGGTAGGGTTGACCCACAATAGATGATCAAGCGCTTACAAAGGAATATATAGGGAAAAAATCTTTAAAAATCTTCTTTTCGAGAACATCGAAGCCATGGTTGGTCATTTTATATATAAGCACCTGAGGTGGTTTAGATTAAAGTTTTTTTCGCAATATGACATCCCGGGGCAGGGTTGTGGCCACAATGGACAAAGTTT
>NW_026936930.1:0-76345 GCF_032062105.1 Saccostrea cuccullata
GTTCAATTTTGAGACATGCAACATTTTTAATTTGAAAATTTTTGTAAAAGGGGATGGAAGTTCGTCAAATCCACAGACTTGCCCAAGTTGTAGATTTTTTTTATATTCAAATCAGCTTAAAAAGATTATAAAATTTCCTCGTATTTTTTCCAGATCAAATGTTTCTTTTATATTGTCATCATTATCAGTGTCTTTCCACATATTTTACAGGCGGCGTCGGAACCGGGGGGTGGGGGTGGGGGCTTATACCCCCACTTTTTTTTTTTGCAAAGATAGACATAGTATAGGCATTAAAAAATTGAGGCTTACTTTTTGTTGGCCTAGCCCTCTCCCAACTTTCAATTACCCCCCCCCCCCCCCCCCAATCGCTTAAAATTGGCTCCCAACGCCTATGAATTTTATCTAAAATAAACTTTCTTGAAAGTAGTCACAGCAGAGTTTATTTTTTAAAATTAATTAAATTTGTGGAAAGACAATAGCATTTTGCAGGGAAAAGCATAACTAGCTTGCAGTGATAATTACACGGAATTACTGCATGTTCACATACAAATATCTATTGAAAAAAATACGACTAATACATACTCGTTCGTAATTCATTTACCTGTGATTTATATCCAACATTATGCATACATGTAATGATACAAATGACTCAACAATCGAAATTATTTTCTGAATGTACAAACATGTTTTTATTTATGTATTTGAAAAACAGCTTGTCTGTTAATTGGTATGCTGTCTTTATGTATGATTGTGTTACGAATTTTCCCCCATGACCAAAATAACCCACAGATTGGATCACCCCAATTTATGCCCTGAATATTTAATCTATGTATCGTAAATTTATTTGTAGATATCATGGGAATATTACCAATCATCGTATGTCATTAATGTATGCTTTATAATTCATTGTATATGTTTATTTCATGGATATCCTTTCGTTGTAATGTACAAACCCGAATTTCCTTTATATACCAGCCCAATCGTAATAGCAAATGGCCGTCTGGCATTGTTATTCGATCAAGGTACCCAAATCCATCTTGGCATCGTTACCAAAACAATTCCCAAACATCAGATCATCCTTTTTCCCGCATTTGTAATGATAAAGCCTTTACTTGATGTAAAAGTTGTTTGTGTTACCATACAAACGTCGCGCGAATACTGGCGGTACCGCTGGTTATTCGCACGTGAACTAATTCGGCCCTAGTGATGAAAAGGTATATAAAGAAGGCTCTTTGGACTTTTTCTTCAGTCTGGGACGTTGGTCAGACTCATCAACATCTGACCAGCTCTAAGAGTCCCAACTCCCCAGAAGTGGGTAAAATCTGATGCCCCCATATTGGGTAATTTAACCCAATCTGCCAAGCCCGGCAGATCCATACCCAATTGATTCATTAATGCCAATCCCTGGCAGATCCATACCCAATTGATTCATTGATGCCAATCCCCGGCAGATCCATACCCAATTGATTCATTGTTTATAAATTTATCCGGTTAACCCGGTAGAGCCGGATACCTTTTTATTGTCGGGTAACCCATAATTTATTATTGCCCAATTGCCAATTATTTTATTGTTATTTGTTATTCATTGTTTGTACCATAATAAATTTTATAAATTTGCAACCTGACTTTTCATTTAGAGTTAAAGGGTAAAATTCAGAAACAGGAGACCCACAATTATTTTCATTGTAACAAACCCTGGACCAGGCGGAAACGTTACAATTTGGTGTCAGAAGTGGGATCTTTTATATCTTGTTTTTGTTTACCCTAAAAAAAAAAACAAAACCATTTCTTAATATTTTTGTAAATTTTTATTACTTCAAATTTTTCTTTTGGATACAAATTTTGTACAATGGAGGCGGATGAAAGTTTTGAAATTACTTTTAAACCGCACCCAATTTCACCCAATGTTCATGTTAATTCTCATGACCGCCCGGATATCCCAAGTCACCATTCCATGCCGGCATCAAATTCAATGCTACATGTACCTGCAAGAGATAATCAACTTGATGTTATTCTCTCAATGTTACATGATATGAAATCCAAATTTGAACAAGATAGTCAAGAAATGCGAATGAAATTTCAGCATGTTGAAAAACAAAATGAAATCCTGCAAAGGGATAATGCTGAACTTCGAAAATTATATAGTGACAGGGGAGACAATCATCACAGTCCCAGTGCCCCATCACATACAACCCAATCCAAAACCTACAATGTAAATGAGCCCAATTGTCCCTACAGTGTCTCATTTGGGTCCAAAGATTGCCCCCTGTCCATTTCCATGAATGACCATCCAATAAATGAGTTTTATACTCCTCAAGAAAACAGAACCCATTACCCAGTGTCTGTTAAATCCAACGCACCCGTAAAGTTAAAAGATTTTGATGGGTCGGAGGATTTAAACGATTTCCTGGTCCATTTTGAAATTCTGGTAACCTTGCATGGCTGGGACTATAGAACAAAATCCCTCTACTTAGCCAGCAGCCTTGCAGGTAGTGCCAGAGCTCTGCTCACCGAGTTAAATGAAACCCAAAGAACAGATTACAAGTGTTTAGTGGATATTTTAAACAGACGATTCGGTTCTGTAGAAAGAGCGGAACTTTTTAGAGCCCAACTTAAAACTCGGGTTAAGGGAAACAATGAAACCATATCTGAACTAGCCCAATCCATTAAGAAATTAACCCGCCAGGCCTACCCAACTACCGATCAAAGTGTGCTAAGTATCTTAGCCCTAGAACAATTCATAGATGCCCTACCTGACCCTGATATCCGTCTCCGATTAAGAGAGGCAAGGCCTAAAGACATAAATGAAGCTGAAATTTTGGCCATTCGGTTTGAAACTTATAGATTGGCAGACGCCCAAAGAAATAAAACTGTCCATGCCATTAACAAAACAGAACCCATTCAAAGCTTGCGTGATGACCTTAAATCCCTTACCCAAGAAATCAGAGCTCTAGTAAGAAATTGTCAAATGCCTACCCAAAATATGGCAGAAACCCCATATGCACATTATCATGTATATGAGAACTCATACCAAACCCCCTATCAGAATTATTCCAATATGGGCTCATATGAAAACTCAGTCAATCCCGACTACCAAATCAATAGACCAACAAATTATGGACCAGGACCCCAGGGTTCACCCTACCAAGGAAATTCTAACAATTGGAAAAATTTCCCCAAGAACCCAAGTCAAACTCAATTCCGACCTCAAAATCAGGGAAACTACCCTGCGTCGAATTCGGGGGTCGGAAGTCGACAGGTTCAAGGGGCAGACCCCAACACTTGCTATTAAATATGGCTCAACCTCTCTCACTAAATTCCAAACCCAATATTGAAAATAAAACAGAATTTGAATCCAAGAAAGATATCCCTTTTTGTACTGAACCTATCCCCAAAGAAATTTTAGTGAGAGATATAAATGGGGAAAATGATGGAATTTATGTTGTTGGAAAAATTGGAAATAAAGAAACAAATATACTTGTTGATACCGGTGCTAGTGTGACTATTGTCAACACCCAATTCTTTGAAAATTTAGATACTATGGAAAAGCCCCAAATTACCCCAGTATCTATCAAACTTACATCTGCAAGTGGTGATGCAATCCCAGTTAAGGGAGAATGCCCAATCAAAATATCCCTTGAAAATTTTCATGTTACACATAAAGTACTTGTGGCCGACATACAAAACCCATGCATATTGGGACTAGATTTTATGACTCAGAATTCATGTGACCTTTTTGTAAAACAGATGAAACTAAAGATACAGGGTCTAGACATTCCCTGCTTTAGTAAATCTTGTGTAAAAATTGTGTCTTGTGGCAAGATAAGTCTTGCCGAGGATATTGGAAATCCTCCCCATTGTGATTATGTTGCTCCTGCAAAGGGAGATAACCCTTTATTTAAGGATGAGGTTGGAATAATAGAACCTATCCCAAGTTTTGTTGAGAAAAATGAATTGTTGATTCCCCAAACCCCTGTAACTGTAGACAAAGAAGTCACAGTTTGTCACATGAATATGAAAGATGAAAGTAGCAAACTATATGAGAATACCCTAAGTGTCACAGTCAAATTTGATGATAAAATACTAGACGTATTGGAAGACTCAGTCAATACCAATACCATTAATGCTTTTAGCCAAGAGCTCAACCCCCAATATCCAGACCACTTGCAATGTATTAATGTTCTGAAAATCCCCAAAGAAATTATGAATGAACCAAAGCAAGAGTTCCATTTGAATGAAAATTGCCATGAAGCTTTCGACAAACTCCAAAGAGCCCTAACAAGTTCCCCAAACTTATCCTACCCAGACTTGATGATCCCTAGTTCATACCTTGCCGTGAGGAAGCCTTCCAAACCGTATGATGTACTTCCGGACATTGATCCTGGACATTTCGCAATGACGCTGGATTCGTAATACACGGACGTGCACTGGACCTTTTGGATATTTCAAAGGACTATATCGTATAACTTTGTGAACTTTATAATAATTGTGAATATTCGTGATGTGTATCGAGATCCGTGATGTGTCTCCGTTGTGACTTTTCTATTTCAATGGATCCAGGATTGGTAAGAAGTGATGAACTGTAATGAACAAAAACATTTTTTGTAAAAGTAGATGTATTGATAATTGATGAACTGTTATTCATATTATTGTTATTCATAACTATGATTCATAACTTGTTGACCACATTGTAATTATTGATATTTATGCATTATTGTGGCCCATGATTATGTTTATTGCAAATGTTACTCTTCATGACAATATTCCCATGAAATATGGTCCAAAAATGAGATTTGATAAAACAATCCGACATTCGGGACGAATGTTTTCATGGAGGGGGAGCTCTGTTACGAATTTTCCCCCATGACCAAAATAACCCACAGATTGGATCACCCCAATTTATGCCCTGAATATTTAATCTATGTATCGTAAATTTATTTGTAGATATCATGGGAATATTACCAATCATCGTATGTCATTAATGTATGCTTTATAATTCATTGTATATGTTTATTTCATGGATATCCTTTCGTTGTAATGTACAAACCCGAATTTCCTTTATATACCAGCCCAATCGTAATAGCAAATGGCCGTCTGGCATTGTTATTCGATCAAGGTACCCAAATCCATCTTGGCATCGTTACCAAAACAATTCCCAAACATCAGATCATCCTTTTTCCCGCATTTGTAATGATAAAGCCTTTACTTGATGTAAAAGTTGTTTGTGTTACCATACAAACGTCGCGCGAATACTGGCGGTACCGCTGGTTATTCGCACGTGAACTAATTCGGCCCTAGTGATGAAAAGGTATATAAAGAAGCCTCTTTGGACTTTTTCTTCAGTCTGGGACGTTGGTCAGACTCATCAACATCTGACCAGCTCTAAGAGTCCCAACTCCCCAGAAGTGGGTAAAATCTGATGCCCCCATATTGGGTAATTTAACCCAATCTGCCAAGCCCGGCAGATCCATACCCAATTGATTCATTAATGCCAATCCCTGGCAGATCCATACCCAATTGATTCATTGATGCCAATCCCCGGCAGATCCATACCCAATTGATTCATTGTTTATAAATTTATCCGGTTAACCCGGTAGAGCCGGATACCTTTTTATTGTCGGGTAACCCATAATTTATTATTGCCCAATTGCCAATTATTTTATTGTTATTTGTTATTCATTGTTTGTACCATAATAAATTTTATAAATTTGCAACCTGACTTTTCATTTAGAGTTAAAGGGTAAAATTCAGAAACAGGAGACCCACAATTATTTTCATTGTAACAAACCCTGGACCAGGCGGAAACGTTACAATTGCATTTTTTTGTATCACACATATAAGTAAAAGATAGAATGATAATAAAAACAAGAAAAAGCTTTTTGTCTGCTATTTACATAACAAAACATAGTAGAAATTAAAAGTTACGTAAAATAGTATAGATCGACCTACCTTACGAGCGCTTCATTTACTACAGTCCAAAGGATTTAAATCGCACACAATGCAGGGAAGCAGAACGTGAAAAAAGGTATTAATAAAAATTCTGGGTATATGAGAATTAGTTTATTCAGGTGAATTCTCGAGGTTTCAATTAGGAAGGGATATTAGCTGAAATACTATACATTCGCAATATTCATTTGATACCAGTTCTGTCAATCAATAATAAAAACCTAACTGATGTACGTATACTAAAAAAAAAATAATCCGTACATACCACATTATTATACCTGTTTATCAATATATCTCCGTGGCACATGAAGTTAAAATTAAAAACACCTTCCCACCTAATACGGCCAAGATTATTAAATGTGGAAAAGTTCAAACTTGAAAGACATTAGACACTGTATCGAGTTGACCATAAAGGGGGCTTCAAGGGGAGATTTTTAAGAGAAAATTCACGTATACTCTCGGTAACCTGCTGAGAAATGGCGACTTTTACCTGTCTCCAGGGACACATGATACAGTAAAGAACACATAAAACTGGACTTCCTGATGGCACGTTATGGGGGCAGAGATGCAGAGCGCCATCGTTGTCATATAGATGCTTTCTGCAATCCACACGAGGCCGAGGCAATCAACAATGAAATGTCTTTTGAAAGGAATAAAATTATGACCGCTATTTGTATGTACATATCAGGCTATTTATCTTGTATCTCCAGGGTTGGTTGTAAAGATATCTGGTTTTCACCCGCGTTTATTACATGTGCATGTATAATTATACATTTAGGGTGATACATTTTATTTCATGTAAATGTATACATTGAGGTTAATAAACTTTTTTTCAGTTTAAGTTAAAATTTGAAATTTGCATGGGCACCCCATGATATCATGTCGTGAAAATAAATAGCATGAACTAACCCCACCCATAAATGTTGGAGAATGAACTTTTCCATAATTTTGTTTATATATTTATTAATGAAATTGACATAAACATGTACATGTATATTGCACTCGTAAGGCGACCTCCTTTAGAAGTATATGATCATGAATTCTTTCAATGAAAAACGATAAACGCTGAATTTTAATAACGTTATAACCCCACAGCAATAAATCATAGACTTTAAATATGCTAACAGATTTAAGTCTTGGTGAATCTTGACCTTGATACAATTACATGTCGCAAAAGCAGTGGTCGGGATACGATATGGATGAAAGAGGTTTCATATGCCTTTAATTGTAAAGTTAAGAAATGTCTGTTTGGAACTAATTTGATGAAGATTTTATAATTTAATTGATAAGAGAGTATAAAAACGAGACAAAATCAAATATATGGAGATAACAAACAGAATTAAAGCTAAAAATTCCATGCAAATAAATACATACAATAAGCAGCAGAGCAAACACAGACCTCTAAAGCATCAGACATGGGATCAGGGGCCATGTAGGAGTGAGCATCTCCTGCCGACTTGTCACATCCGCCGTGTGCTCCCTTTGAGGATCGAATCAATGTGAAAATAATGAACTAAATATTACAATTTAGTATGAAAAAGAACTAAATATTACAAATTAGTATGAAAAAGAACTAAATATTACAATTTAGTATGAAAAAGAACTAAATAATACAATTTAGTATGAAAATGTCAGTCATCATTTGACTCAAAGATACAAATAAAGGTTGGTATTTGCTGACAAGACCATTGTAGCGACGAAAATAACAGTTACTGGTGAAATGATGACTTCACACGAGACTTTTGATATCCGTGCTTCAGCAACTTGTTTGTTAATATCATGTATCAGTTTAGAAATTGCCCTATATGCACACGATAAGTGTATATTGCTACATGTACATCATAAAACTTTGTTGTATGGTTACTATCAACGTCTTTTTTTCTAGTAAAATATCAAAATACATGTATGAAACAGAAGTGTCGGACTTTGTGATATATTTTATTTCAAGCTCATTTATATATCGAGTCGACGTGTGAATGGAAGAAACCATTGTTAATTAATTGATAAAAACTCAATATCGAGTTGAAGGAGCACCAAGTGTTTCCGTCTTTTCATGCAGAAGTTTTTGAATAAATTCTGCATAAAATGAAAACAAAAAAGGTCAGAGCTGCTAAAACTAGGGTGCAATTGGTACCCATGGGATTTCCTGCTGATCTTTAGAAGACCTGATCTCCAAATATAGAGTAGATACTGATCAAGTATCTTTTAACTTCAGAATACTTGTGTGAACAATAGAATGTTTAAAATATGTTAGTTATTTTTGCAAATGACCGTAGACAATCTAAGCAAGTATTTACAGTTTCCAATGGAAAAAAACTCAAAAAAAACAGCTAACTGTCTTTGAATCAAAAAGCCTGGACCTTAATTACGCTTATTATCTGTATAGCTGTATAAAGTCTTTAAAGGTCGTTCAAAAGAAGTATAGCCTGCAATATTTAATACATGATTTGAACAGAATTGCATATAAGAGAATAAAACAAAAATCAACAGGAAAAGGAAACATTTTTTTCTCTATAATTTCCGTTTAAATTAATAATATTAAAACATATGGGAACGTAAAAAAATTAAACACTATAGAAATATTTCAAAATAAAAATCTTGTATTAAAGACCATATTTGATTTATATATAATTTATAAATAATGAGAGAAAAAGGAAGAGAGAAAGAAATCAGGCAAGTTTAATGAATACTCTTTTCATCTCCATCACCTGGTATTACTTCTGAAACTGAATAAATTACGTGTAACAGACTCGCTAACATTAAGGATCATGCGAGGAAGAGGGTAAATTAACAAACAATTGGAACTGTTGCCATGGAAATAGCAAAAACAGACATTTCATTACGTTACATAAAATGAAAGAGTGCAGAATTTCTTGAAAAGAAAATATTGGAAAAGTCTCCGATAGCCATATAAGCAAACAATACAATATGTCCTCTAGTGTGAAACGGAGATACATAATACACTTCTAGCCTTATATTTTTTCCCACACAAAAAAAAATCTGTCTAGTCATTGTCACGGAATCGTGTAGGTTATAGGGATTTGACACGGATTTGTCTTCAAAGGGGAGAAAGTGAAGCATAGATAGATTTCTTAACGAAGAAATATATGTTTAAGGAGGCTGGGGTCAACAACAAATTAACCATCAGATATAACTTCATTTACTAGATATGATACCTTAAGCTATCAACTATCATTTGGCAAAGAAAAATTTCATACATTGTAGTTTTAAAATTTGAACATTTTTGTATACCAGGTATCTTTATATGGAGCTCTTCTTCAAGAGAGATCGATATAGTCTAAAAATGGCCACAACCCCCAGCCTTTTGAATTAACAATGTTCAAAAATTAATCATATATGATATCAACAAAGATTTAATTTTTCTTTTAAATTAGAGGTACTGTGAGCGCTGAGCTAAATAAATGATACCCCTTGCCTCCCATACCATTATAATGGCAAAGTCTGTTTTGTTCTGGGAGACAAATCTGAGCGTCAGATCAAAAATGAAATAGGTTGTGCACAAAAGCATTATGTAATAAAGAATCTGTGAAAGTATCATTAAATTTCATTCTATGGTATTGGAGGAGTTGCGGATAAGAGATGGGTACCCTTCAATATTATTGACAAAATGGCAGTGTCCACCAGAAATATGTATCCGATCAAAAAGTAAAATAAGAGGTGCACTATTGCACTATGTAGCAAAGAATCTGTGAATGTCTCATTAAAATGATTCAGTGGTATAAGAAATGGGTACACTGGCGAATTTAAAGGAGGGACCCAGGGGACCTGCCCCCCCCCCTTTTGTGTCCAAAAAATACACAATATTTGATAAATCAATGCTTTGTTTAGTGTCGCTGTGGGCCCCTACCCTAACCTCAAACTGGTCGGGCCCCTCCTTTTCAATGAAGATAGGGGTAAAAGGCGAACGAAATGCCTATAGTGCGACTGATAAGTAGTGGAAAATTTAATCTGAATTATATCTAAATTTTATTTGATATTTCATCTAATATTAAAGTGTACTTAACGCAAAATCTCTACAGTTTACAAAAATCTCACAAAGACTGAAAATATTTGCCCATGAAAAGGCATACTCACACTAAAAAGAGCAAAAAACGATCATTTTCTCATATATACTTTCACATTTTTTTTTCAATATGAGTGGATCTTTGCTCCATTTTCTTTTGAAAGATAATCCTAAAAGTTTGATTTTTAGGATTAAAAAATAAATTGTACAAATTTTATTTTGTAATAAGAAAATAATGCTCGTGATAAGACCACGAACACTCTCTACGTACGAACAATTTCTAAAATGAGGCAAGCTATTGACAAACAAGTTTGATGACTGAAGAATAGTCAACATTTCAAATTTTAGGTTGATAAACATGTATATATGTACAGTGACCTTTTAAGCAAATACACCCTATAATCAAGTCGAATGCTGTCTGACGCTTGGCGTACCGGGTATCACTTGTTATGTCATTATCTCAATCAGATCCTCCTTGCTCCTTTTTGACGAGGAATGTATCATTAAAAAGAGAGCAACGAGGTTCTAATTTTAATCAGACTGGCCATCTGTATTGGGTCTATAGCATGATATTACCAAATTTACATAAATAATTTAACTTAACTGTATATTGGCTAATCCGAATTTTCTCTGTTTCTTAATTTTTTTAGGATATATTAGTTATTTTCATATGCTTCGTATATTTAACTTTTTCTTATTTTCACATATAATAAATTGTCTTTTAAATGTGCAAAATGATACAAAAACAAAAAGTTTTGATCGTGTACTAAGAGAGAAAAAAATACATTTTATGGATTTTTGGCTCAAATCTGCACTTTGATAGGAAGCGTTTAAAAGCTAATAAAGTTCTAGTTTGTTTGAAAAATCATATTTATTTGATATATTTTGAAAGTTTAGTCCCTCATTATTAATCTAACTTAATTTGAAAATTTCTCCAAGTCTTCGATTATGTAAAAATTATACCTATATTCATTGTTCTAGTATAATTTTGAGAGGCAAAAAAGAAGATATTTTCATACGCCACCATTCCGCCAAAAATATAGTCCCTGCTAGTTTTCAAACGCAGTTTATCATTTCTATTTAAAGTTGTACAATTGTGATGAGGAAAGAAAAATATGGTCTTTTAAATTCCTTACACCTCAATATATAAGACATATAAGCAAATATACTTTGAATGTTTCATCTAGTCAGAAACCAGAGAAGAATCCTACCTTAATTGCATTCTTTGTTCGATATATAATCTGCCAGTACTTAATAAAAACAATTCAAAAGAACTCGGGGGGAGGGGGGGGGGCTTACTTTTCTCCTCTTTCATCCATTTCTGGATCACCAAGAATCCCATAATCATCCAAGACCACCCTGGAAACATTGCTGTGTGAGTGCTGAGCTACAACCTGTAAAAACGGGCCGTCAAATCAAAGAATCTAGGGGTCGGTCATTATATTTAGATTCTTTTCATTCGTTTACGTAATATAATACTAGGTTTACAAAAAGAACAGCTATAAATCTTTATGATTGTATTGTAAAAAAAATATATATGCATACACTCACCTCTTAACTTTCAAAAAATATAAGCAGTCCTGGTAGAACGAAGACTGTGTCCTTTAGACAAAAATCAAAAGTTATTTGCAAGAAATGCTAAATTTCCTCAAGAGAAATCCTCGAAATGTTTGTATGTAGATGCATAGACTACACAACACAAACAGTATGACTTATATGTATTATGACGTCACAATGTAAATTTAAGATTTGAGAAGATTAAAACCCTATCCGTCTCAATTCCGGATTTTTAAAAAATTTCTTTTGTAAATTATACCTTATGTAAAATATATTTTATACAGTTTATAAGCAATGGTTTAACTTTATCTGTCAAGTTAAAACACGCATATTTATGATGAAGCATGTCCACCAGAGTTATCTCACATGGCAAATTATTTGGCAATTTTAAGGTACATGCACAAAAACTGTGCGTGTGAAATTTGTGTACAAAAGTTTATACATGTATTATAATCAAACTTGAATTCCTTGTCATCGTTTATCAATATCATGCAATATGTTAAGCAAAAATACAATTATTTTTTTTTTTAAATTAGTTAAATTTCTTAAGAAAACTGAACAATTTTTAGCGAGTTTACTTAGGGTTGTATAAAAGGGGGGTCCTCAGAAAAAAAATTAAGAAGCTGTATATATATTGGTACCTTTGTTTCAATTGTTTATTAAGTAATTGCGTCTCATCGACATTGTTTATCAATCACACAGGGACGTCACCATTTGCCTATACAATGTAGATAGCTTAATATCTAAACTTGTACTTGAACTATGACTTTAAGGAGGCTGGGGGTCAATAAAATATACATTTTTTGGCTTACAAAAACATGGAGCGCAGAAAACCCACTTTTATGACAAAACATTCACATCTTTCCGAGAAATACTTAAAGTCTTTTAAGTAAAGGGTCATATCAAAACATGATTTAAATGCCGAAAATCATTATGAGGCATAGTAGCATAGTGGTTAGCGCGTTAGTCCCAAAGCAGTATGATAGTCATACGTCGGATTTTTATTGCATTGGCTCGAATTCCACGGATATCATCTTATATTTTTATAAAAGAAAATTTTTTACGAGATTTTTTTCTCTCAGAAAAGGTTTTTTCCCCTCATGATTTCATAAATTTTAATAATGACAAGCAAATTCAAAGAATTGTGGTCCCCCCGCTTTCGGTGTCATTTTGGGTGATATGTCATTTTTTATTATGACATTTTATGTCAAAATATAAACGCCCTATCATAAGTCATCTATTTAGAAATTATCTGTGAACTCTAAGGTCAAGGTCAAAGGGTTAACGTTCTTGTATCCAATGAAAAGTCTTCTCAAAAGAATTACATATATGAAGTATGAAAGCCCTAGCCCTTACCATTCAAAAGTAATGGTCAAAAAGTTTTCTCATAATTACAAAAAAAACCCCAAGGTCAAGGTCAAAAGGTCAAGGTTGTTGGTATCAAATGAAAGGTCTTGCCACAAAGAATACATATGTGAAATACAAAAGTCCTGGTATCTACTGTTCAAAAGTTGTGGCCAAGGTCAAAGTTTTTGAAAAGAAGGTCAAACTCAAATGTCAAGGTCATGAGGGCCAAGGTTTTTGGTATTCAATGAAAGGTCTTCTCTCAAGAATTATTTATATGAAGTATGAAAGCCCTAGCCATTACCTTTCAGAAGTTATGGTCAAGGTTAAAGTTTTCTCATAAGTACGGAAATCTGAAAGGTCAAGGTCAAAAGGTCAAAGTTGTTGGTATCCAATACACGGAATATTTGGATATCATTTCACATAAAATATGTCAATCGAGGTACAAGTACATGAGTGAAAATTTTCAATGCTACCCTCGACTTCATGCAGTATTTATATGATAGTAAAAATGGTCGCAAATATTTTGACATTTCATTGATCTTTTTTGAACGCTCAGTAGAATATTGGAAATGTTAGACTTTTAGCATATATTGATATAGAAAACATTTTTTAAAAGTTTAACAAAGTAATTTTTGATAAAAATGTATTGTTTAAGGTTATATTATCAATAATTGTTACAACCCCTTTAGTTTAACCTGTCTAATATTTAATTATGACTAATGCTGATATCATCCATGCAGTCACGGTTTTTATATTCGTACAAAATTAAATGCGTTTACCTGAATATTTTATTAATTATATCCCCGCTTGAAAAGTGGGACGGTATATATACATGCATAGTAATCGGGATGTCCGTCTGTCTATTAATTACGCTTTGCGGTACCCAACTCTTATCTGCAACTCCTCTCATACATGTACCACTGACTGAAATTTGATGAGACTTTGAAAGAATCTATATTACATATTACCCTTGTGCAAGTACTATAATACTTGTTGATCCAACACATTTTTTGGGTTTCCCATAGCACAACATGGACACTGCCAATGTATTCATATGGGAGGCGGGTGTATCATTTAGTGAGCTATAACAGTAATAAATATCGTAAAATTTTTCGTCAAAATGGGAACTAATTGCAGCAGTTTCAAAAGATATTTTTATCAGTCTATAAGATGATACTATTCCTACTAATTATTTAAGGAATTATTTGGAAGATTTACATAGGTGAGTGGTAACCATGGGTAATTTTTTTCTACTTTGTTCTAAGAAGAAACAGAAAAAACCAATTTGTCATTAAACTTAGTACATGTATGGGGAAAACATTAAATTACTTTCACGAGTTACAGCACTTTGCTGATCGTTCTTGGCTATTCAGTTTGTCGTTGATCAAGAAGCCCTTTGCTCTTCAGTTAAATTCTTAGTTTGCGATGTATAAGAGACGATCTAGAAAGTAAGTATTGGTTTATTCAGGAATATATAATAATAATTAAAAACGGAAAAATATTTTTAACAACACATTTCTAGAATTACAAAATTTTACCCCTACTTTCGTTTTGTGAATGGTTGCTAGGCTGTGATAAACTAAATTGCTTTGAAGATGAAAGAAAGTTGAATTTTTTCCCACATGCAATAAAGCATTCCTGAAACTTTTCAAAAATAATATCAGTCCTAAATACCACATATCGGGCTTTTTTTCGTCTATCGGATATACAACCTTGAATGCAGGCATCTGAATATAAAGTGTATCGTTTTTGAAGGGACAGCCAAAAAAAAATGGCAACCTACCTGAAGGAAACTAGAGGTACTGTGAGCAGTGAGCTTACTAAATCATACCCTGCCTCCTATATGAGTATAATGGCATTGTCCATATTTTGCTATGGGAAACCTAAAATATGTTTTGGATCAAAAAATTTAAAAAAAAAGGTCACAATGGCAATATGTGATAAAGATTCTGTGAAAGTTTCTGCCAAATTTTATTCAGTGGTATGAGAGGAGTTGCGGATAAGAGATGATTACCAAAAAGCGTAACAGACAGACGGACGGACGGATAACCGATTACTATATACCCTCCCGCTTTCAACAATTTATTACGCTTTGGAAATAATCAATACTTTCGTTTACTTTTGATTTTAAATACTGTACGTCTACATAATTTTGGCTTATTCAAAATTTACCGCAATCAATGGATATGGAGTTGTTTGCGTAATCATGAATTAGCGGTACACATGTTCGTTCCTTATATTCTATTGAATTCTTAGCAGTATTCATGAATTAGCGCATCATTAGCGCCAAAGCCGCTATAATACGAAGCTCGCTAATTTAAGTACACGTACGGTATATTAGATCTGATAAAAGGGAGGCACCCACTCTTAATCTACCTTGAATAAACGACGGGGACTTGGGTTTTGATCTATATCCCTTAGGTATAATTATGCTTTATCAAGGTCTGTGTATCAGACCTGTTGTTTGTATGTCTCACTGCTCGCTCTTAGTATCAATTTCACCTATTGATGATCTAGTCATGTGGATAGATCTCACTGCTTGTGTTCGGTCAGAGATTTTGATTGGCTTAAATCTGTTTCTAAAATAACATCATGAAATATCGCTATGCTTTTTTGGAAAATGAGATGTAAGGCCATCTTTAAGATAATGTTTGCTTGCCCTCTTTCGACTCAGGGTAAAATTATTGGGTTGGTACATGTATAGGTACCGTAGGTGGAAAATCTTTTTCTGTCACTAAAAATTTCAACCTATTTTTAGGGAATAAAAGGAATAAAAAGAAAAATCCTATTCAGGAATATTAAAAAAATCTTGAGTCGGGCAATTTTTAGTCAGTGGGTCGGGAGAGGGCAACCAAACAATTTTTAGGTGACCTATTGCTATCCGTTTTCGTCCGGCGGTGTGCGTAGTCTGCCGTGTGTTAACATTTGAACAATTTTAGCTTCTTCTCTGCAACCCCTGAACCAATTTCAATCAATTCTGGCAGAAAGCGTCTATGGGTGAAGGGAAACGAAAATTGTGAATGTCGTAGTCCTTGCCCCCCCCCCCCCCGGGACTAAAGGGGTTGGACCAAAACCGCTAAAATTAATGCAATCTTTAAAAATCTTCTGTCATGGTTGTAATCAACATGTAATCGTCTACCAAAATTGTGAAATTAATGACACCAGGGTCAGGAGTTCTAGTACTAGGGCGAGGCTAAATAGGTTATCTAGTGAAAAATGCATTATTTCTTTGAAAATCTTCTTGTCTGCTCCTGGGTATTAAATTAACTAACTAAGCACAAAGTTATGTTGAATAGGGCTGCCTCTTTGAAAATTGTGAATTTCATTGCCCCAAGGTCAGGGGTTCTAGTGTTAGGGCGGGGCTCTATTGATTTTATAGTAAAAATGCATAAATTCTTTTAAAATCTTCTTCTCTGCTCCTGGGTATTAAACAAACAAACCAACATAGTTATGATGACCAAGATCTCTTTCAAAATTGTGAATTTTATGGTCCCTGGATCGGGGGATCCTGGTGTTAGGGTAGGGCTCAATTTATATACCTCTTTCAAAATTGTAAATTTTATGGCCCCTGAGTCAGGGGCTCTATTGATTATATAGTGAAAATACATTCTTGAAAAATATTCTTCTCTGCTCCTGGGTATTAAACAAACTAACCAAGTACATGACAGTGTTGAATAAGGCTGCCTCTTTCAAAATTGTGAATTTCATAGCCCCAAGGTCAAGGGTTTAAGTGTTAGGGCGGGGCTCTATTGATTATATAGTAAAATGCATTAATTCTTTGAAAATCTTCTCCTTTTCCCCTGGGAATTTAATCAATAAATTATTAACATATGAGATAGAACGATTCTTCCCAATTTGTAAATTTCAGGGCCCCTGGGTCAGGGGTTCTAGTGTTAGGGTGGAGCTCTAATGATTAATTAGTGAAAATATTTTCCTTTGCTCCTGGGTATTATGCCAATGATCTAAATACATATTTATGATGAAGAACAGTGCCTCTTCCAAATGGTCAATTTTAGGGCCCCTGCGTCAGGGTTTCGGGGGCCTTAGTCTGAAAATATATAATTCATAAATTAATGCTTTGAAATCTGATTAGCTCACCTCAACGAAGTTGGGGGAGCTTATGTAATACCCTCGGCGTCCCCGTCGGCGTCGGTGTCTCCGTCCCAGGTTAAGTTTTTTGGAGCAGTTTTCTTTTAAAGTACTTCTATGTCTTATATTGATTAGACATGCATGGAAGATGCTTCTAGTGTGTTTCATTGTACCAGTCAAAGTTTCAGATGCTGCAATTTCATCAAAGGAATGACCAGGTTAAGGTTTTTGGAGCAGGTAACATTTTTGGTGCAGTTTTTGGTGTCGGTGTCATTTACAAGGAACTATAAGCCCTATGTTGACCAAACTTGCATGGACGATACATCTAAGAATGCATACTTCCGGGCTTGATTCGGATGCTGAATCTGACCTACATTTTCCGATTGAGTGAACAGGTGAATGTTTTTGGTGCAGGTTTCATTTACAAGTAACTATAAGTCCTATGTTGACCAAACTTGCATGGATGCTACATCTAAGGATGCACACTACCAGACTTGCTTTGGATGCTGAATCTGACCTACATTTTCCGGTTGAGTGAACAGGTTAAAGTTTTAGGTGCAGGTCTCATTTCCAAGTAACTATGAGCACTATAATGACCAAACTTGCATGGATGATACATCTAAGGATGCATACTACAAGGCTTGCTTGGGATGCTGAATCTGACCTACATTTTCCGGTTGAGTGAACAGGTTAAAGTTTTTGGTGCAGGTCTCATTTCCAAGATACTTTGAGCCCTATTATGACCAAACTTGCATGGATGGTACATCTAAGGATGCATACTACCAGACTCACTTCAAATGCTGGATCTGACCTACATTTTCCGGTTGAGTGAACAGGTTAAAGTTTTAGGTGCAGTTTTTATTTCCAAGATACTTGAAGCCCTATTATGACCAAACTTGCATGGATGGTACATCTAAGGATGCATACTACCAGACTTACTTCGGATGCTGAATCTGACCTACATTTTCCGGTTGAGTGAACAGGTTAAAGTTTTTGGTGCAGGTTTCATTTCCAAGTAACTATGAGCCTTATAATGAGCAAACTTGCATGGACGATACATCTTAGGATCCGCACTAATGGACTTGCTTCGGATGCTGAATTAGACATACATTTTTCAGATAATGGACCAGGTAAAAATTATGGATGCAGTTCTATTACCAAAACACTATAAGGCTTATATAACATTGTATAAACCAAACTTGCACAAATGATGCATCAAGGGATGAAAACTCTCAAATTTGCTTCAGATGCTGGATTTTAATTACATTTTCATGAAAAAGAACTAGTTAGAAGTTTTTATATAGCTCTATTTCAAAGTATCAGATCAAAATTGCATAAATATTTTCATTTTGGGCTGTACACTTATTTTTGGTGAATTGTGTGACTTTGCCTTACTTAAAGACAACATTCGTTGAGGTGAGCTCTGTAATCTCTGATTACCTATGTTTTTTGATATCAAGGTACTCCGATCCTCAGGTTTATAAAATTAGCAGTTAAGTAATCCAAAATACTCATAAAAGTACCTCAGAATCCACAAAGTTAATATGTAATATGTAATTTTATCCACAGTATTTCTTTAAAGATTAATGTTAATCATATTATATAGGGAAAATTGTCAAATCTCCAATATTTTTGCAGAAAATTGAAATATATGCAGTGCATTTTCTATTTGAATTTTGATCAACAAATATATATTAGGTTAAAAAACGATAGGTATTCAGGTATTCAGAGAAATTGTCATGATTTTTATACTTTTTTGGTATTTTTTGTCTTCTATTTCCGTCATGTATTCTATAATATATATAGTGTAAAAGGCTTTTACTATCATTGCAAGACATCACAAATCACTTTTATTTCATATCATGCTAGTAAGCATTGGTATCTAAGGCTGGATTCAAGACGATCTATTTTTTAAAAACTTTATTAATATTTTTCCTTTTATAAAACCTTTTCTAAGACTTCCGAAAACCTTTAATCTTATAAAGATGAATAAAATGAAAATTGTTGCATGAAAAGGGTGTACAACTGGTGGTTATAAAATGCAAAAGCAATTTCTCTTTGTTACTCTGATCTACCTCTGGGTATAAAGTAATCAAAGTAAGCATGCTAAGTGTAATTATGATAAACAAATTGTGAATTTCATGTCTTTTGGTCAAAAACACAAACCAAATTCAATTGTTGGAAAGTTGTTACATGATACTCAGGTGACCTATAAATAATGCCAACATAGCTAAACTAGAAGTACTGCGAGCAATGAGCTCACTAAAAGATACCCCCGCCTCCTATATGGTTATAATGGCAAAGTCCATGTTTCGCTGTGGCCAGGAAACCCAAATTACCTGTCGGATCGAAAAGTAAAATAGGAGCTGCACAATGGCAATACCGGTGTTTAATAAAGATTCTGTTAAAGTTTCGTTAAATTTCACTCAGTAGTATAAGACGAGTTGCGGATAAGAGATAGGTACCCCAAAGCTTAACAGACAGACGGACGGACGGACATACCGATTAAAGTATACCCTCCCAATATTCAAGCGGGGGGTATAATGAGACCCCCGCCTCCTATATTAATATAATGACCATGTCCATGTAATAAAGACAAGCATGCCACATATGGTTGTGTACATAAATTATCGAAGAAGACACTGGAAATAAACAGTTTGCCAGTGTATTCCCTTTGAAAGTGTTAATGAGTGCGATTCTGGGGAAAGGGGTCATCCGTGTAATTCGGAGTTGGATATACCTTGTGTTATCATTATGGGTTGAAAAATTATATTACAGAAACAAGTGCCTTTGCTCTAAATTTATTGGGATCTGACACATCACCTTTCTTTTGCACGGGAATAATAATATACTAACACCGCGGGAATAATAATATACTAACACCATGTATATGTATAAGGAAAGATACCCCTTTTAAAATTAAAAGTTGACACTAAAATAGCATTACCTGAACTATTGCAAAAATTACATAGTGTAATTTTTTACAGGAATGAGTTGGACATTGGGTTTGCACAGCATTATGTTGAATGCACCGTCTGTGACTCCAACGCTCAGTTTCATTGTAACACCTGTAAAGTTAACCTCTGTGAAGAATGTGAAAATCAACATCAGAGAAACCTACATGACGTAGTCCCATACAGCCAGCGGGAGAAATCAAAATCAAAACAGGAGCGTTGCAGAGATCATCCTGACAAAATGTATGAAGCCTGTTGTGAATATTGTGAGATGATGCCTGTATGCATGAAGTGCGTGAAGGACCTCCATATTGGCCATCAGTTAACAGACATAGAAGATGCTTTCAAATCCAAACTGAAAGAATTTATGGATCTGGTCAATCAAGTAAGAGAAGTAACTCTCACAGAAAGTTCAGATTTATTAACAAAAATTAAACAAAATAAAACAATATGCATAGATGAGATTTCAACCATACGATCCGATTTGAATTCCACAGCAGAGGATATCAAACGCCTTGTTGACGTGATACTTAATGAGAAAAATGAAATTTTGACGGACATTGAAGAATCCTTGATGCTTGAGTTGCATAATGAAGAAAAGAAAATAACGGATTTCATTTCTAAAGTAGAGAGCGTTCTTGAGGAAAATGAAGCCATAAGATCAACTGAAATGCAAGCAGAATTCATAATGACGCAAAATGAAAGAATTGAGGCCATAAACAGACTCATGGATATTCCAGAGATATCAGAGGTTTCTGTTCCAATATTTCAACCAGGTACTTTCGGAAAAGAAGACATTGAAGAGTTATTTGGGGATATAAATGAGCAAGTTGAAGATGGAAGGCCTCCGATTCCACCAAGGCCTCCGACTCCACCAAGGCCTCGGAGTCCACCAAGTCCTCCGACTTCAGCAATGTCCACTTTGACTATAGGTGATATACTTTTTCGTCGCAGCGAGAAAAAGACAAAGGTATTTTTACAAAAATCTTACAGCTAAATACGACTTGTAAAAGTAAGCATATACCATATTTTTCTATCTTTGATATAAGCTTGAGGGTATACCCTTTTCATTAGTTACACCTGGCAGCTTTACACTTGATTTGTAGTTACAAAATTTAATTTATCTCAGAAAAGTGTAACGCAAACAAATGGTAACTTGAAATTAATTTTATTAAAGTGTGGCGATATTATGGGCACGGCTGTTATTTAGTTTCAAATGCAAAACAAACAATATCATATGGGGAATGGGCAGCCAAGACAAGAGCATGCCCCAATCAAATGCACAAACAACATTCAACATCAAAGCAAATCATATATCAAGGTCATTACCAAAGGTCAAAGTTCATATAGTGGTAAGTCAAAGTTCATACAACATCAAAAGTTCAAAGTTCACAACATCAAAGTTCAAAGTTCACCATATATATATATAGAAAGCATTGACCCTGGGAGGTGCAGAGGTAAAAGCTTACAATATAATTACCAAAATGCCGCTTATACGCCAGAGGTGTTATTTACGATATATTTATTACGAATTACATGCCGCTTATGTGCCTTCTTTACTTGTCGTTTATATATCAGTCACTGTTTAGGAAACATTGGCCCTGGGAGGAGCAGTGGCCAAGGTTTGCGAAAAGTTCATCTAAGTTGGTCTCCAGGTAGACTTTTTCTTGTAACAGCCGTACCATTTGATATTAAGTGATCCTTTTGTAGGACAGCTGCAATAGAAAGAAAAACACAGCGCAAAAATCTATTCGAATAAGGGTTGGGTGAGGAGGGTATTTTTCTAAATATCTAAATTTGCAAAAAATTATCCTTTAAAATTGCACCAACCTCATTCATATAGTCTGTGAATGAAAAAGGATTAACGGAATTTGACTCAGGGGGAATAACTCTCATTGATTATAGGGATTATAGGCGGATCTATGGATTTTGTAATATGGGAAATTAACACTTTCTTCGATAAAAGCCTCCAATTCGAATAGAATTGGATGTGATATTATCTCAGAAAAGTGTAACGCAAACAAATGGTAACTTGAAATTAATTTTATTAAAGTGTGGCGATATTATGGGCACGGCTGTTATTTAGTTTCAAATGCAAAACAAACAATATCATATGGGGAATGGGCAGCCAAGACAAGAGCATGCCCCAATCAAATGCACAAACAACATTCAACATCAAAGCAAATCATATATCAAGGTCATTACCAAAGGTCAAAGTTCATATAGTGGTAAGTCAAAGTTCATACAACATCAAAAGTTCAAAGTTCACAACATCAAAGTTCAAAGTTCACCATATATATATATAGAAAGCATTGACCCTGGGAGGTGCAGAGGTCAAAGCTTACAATATAATTACCAAAATGCCGCTTATACGCCACAAGTTCCCTGAGATGAGGATCAGAATGAAACTCATCCAGGGAACTCCGCCACCATGGTGGGGGTAGAGCGGCATATACGAACAGCCGTACCCAGGACCCTTGCTAATTGGGAAAGCAGGATTGACCATGGGCAACGATAGCCTCAAGTCCCCCCTGGAGAGAGTTTAGAAAAATGTTATTCCCCAACGAGGATAAGTGTACCCCATCCTGTAAAAATAAAGCTGGATCAGGTTTAATGTCTGAATGGCGAATTATTGCGCCCCCAGATTGCAAGACAATTGCAGCTATACCAGAATTAACCCGTTTGCGTGCATTTTCCATAGCTTTTAAATTTGCTGAATAGCGCCATTGGGGACGCGGAAGTATAAATGACCATATAATCCTACTGTTTCGAAAGTGATTCCTTAGAAATAAAACCAACTGCTTTGCAACCACCCTTATTTTTCTGATCGATACATTGCCCAAGTCATTCCCCCCACAATGCATAAGGATGAAATTAGGTACAGGGCCCACCTTTCCAAGAGTTCTAATCTTTTGTTTAGTTTTACTTAACTGGAGGCCACTATAACCCTGCCACCACAGTGAGATGTGTTTTCTTTCTAATGTCAAATTTGTACCACCTGGTCTTAATACAGCTTCCAAAAAGGCGTGCTTGATTATTGATGAACCCACCAACCATATTGTCTGTATATCTAAAATTAGATTAAAACTTTGGTATGCGAATGTAGGATTTGCAAGAATCAGATTTCCAACGACCAGATCTCTGAATGTCATGAGTTGAAAATCCTTTTAACGCGAGATCAGTACTCGCGCCGATACGAAAAGAGTGAGATTTGTATCCTGAGATACCAGGCAAATTTAGGTGCTTTACTGCCTTACAAAGTACCCCCGTAAATTGATATCGTGTGAGTGGGGATAAATCGAAGTGTCGAAATAATGTACCTGAACCCTCTGGACGGATGCTGACGTATTTAGTAATGAGCTGATATGGACATGCTACACCACCCTGCTTATCTATTTGAAGTACTGTGCCTTTACCTAACTGGTCCGTTTTCGAATACCGGATAGTCAGTAAGAGAGATTGCGTTTCGTGATTAATGGACAAATTGTCGAATTGAATTGTGTTTTGTTGATCACCTTCTCTTGTATTAACTGTTAATTCGCCAACTCTTAAAAATCCATGAAATGCCAGGGAAAATGCAGCCGAGAAAAGAGCTGTTTCAAAAGCATTGGTACATATTATGGGCAGAACTTGAATAATATTTAGCAAAATTGTTTTCGTTATTGGCAGTCTAGTATCTACTTTATGTCTCAAACGTTTCATGCCCTGCAATAACTTTGTAACCAAGAACTCTGGGGTTGGATCGTGAACACTCTGCAATTTACAATAAAATGAAATGGCAGACAAGTATGACCTCACGGTACCATATGCGAGGCCGGATGATGATGAATGCAAAACGAATTGCACGACTGAGTTTAATGTAGGGGGCCATGGCGTGCAATCAATGAGTCTACATACTTTGTAATATGCTGCCATTCCAGCCCGATGAGATTTATGTGTGTTTTCAGATACTGAGGCGTCTAAAAGTTTAGCAAACTCAGGCTGGAGATGATGTTGCGGAAAGATAGGGGCACTGGGCAAGGGTGTTCCCTGGCATGTGGAGCTGCTTGTCGGAATCTGGCCCACTGCTTACGAGAAATTGAATCAGCAACTACATTGTCTTTACTTGGTATGTAAACTGCACGAAACAGAATATTATAATTCATAGAAGCAAGGACAAATGGTCTAAGTAGTTTCATGACCCGCTCTGATTTAGAAGTGAGTTTATTTATTATAGCGACTACAGCTTGATTGTCTATATGGAGAATGATCTTTTTATTAGCGAGTTTGTTACCCCATAAATAGACGGCCAAGACCACCGGAACTAACTCTAAAAAGGTCATGTCTTTAAGTAGGTCATTGGACGCCCAGGTCTCTGGCCAAGGGTAAAAACACCATTCCCCTTTGAAATAAGCACCACATCCCAAGTAAGACGAACCGGAACTATCTGTGTAAAAATTAATGTTGTTGTCTGACGTCCACTCAATATCTAAAAAATACACAGTCCCATTAAATGATTCAAGAAAATTAATCCACATGTACAAGTCCTGTCGCATTGATTGAGTTATCCTTATGTGATAATGTAATTCTGAAACTCCTATTGTAGCATTATAAAGCCGACGCAGAAATGCCCTACCTGGTCTTATGGCTCTTGTAAAGAAATTCAGTTTACCTAAAACAGATTGTAATTGTTGGAGTGTCATCTTGCGTTGAACAACGAGATGGTGTAAAATACCCTGTAGCTCTAAGCATTTTGAATTGGGGATCTTAACTAGCATATGATAAGTATCTATCTCAAAACCTAAAAATGTCATAACCATAGTAGGGCCTTCAGATTTGTCCTCGGCAATAGGAACACCTATATCATCGCAGACGTCTTGAAAATTCGACATAAGATCTTGACAGGAATGGGCATCCCTCCCAGCAAATATAAAATCATCTAGATAATGATCCATTGTTGATGTTTTAGAGCGCTGTATCGTAGCCCACTGCAAAATTGTAGAAAAATCCTCGAAAACCTTACACGAAATGGAGCACCCCATAGGTAAACATTTGTCTATGAAATAATTACCCTGAAATTTAAAACCCAGGAGATCAAAATCGCCGGGAAATATTGGAAGAAGTCGAAATGCGGATTTTATATCTCGCTTACCTATGAAAGCCCCCTTCCCTAATTTAGCAATCATCTGAATCACTGAATCAAAGGATGAATATTGTACAGCAGTTTCACAAGGATCTATGTATGAATTTACACTACTAAACTTCGGGAAAGAGAGGTGCGTTATTAGACGCCAGCCCAAATTATCCCCCTTCGGCACTAGCCCAATTGGAGATAACCTAAGATTAGAAATTGGTATTTTCGTGAAAGGACCCTGTATCCTCCCCATTTCAATTTCTTTATCGATTTTCTCTTTAAGTTCATTAGGATGATCGTCCGCGGATTTCAAATTATTACATTGAATTGGTAATCTAGGCCCATGATAATGAAGTTTAAACCCTTGAGAGAACCCTTGGATTAGGCGATTTGCTATGATTCTGTTAGGATAGTGGACGAGACATTTTTTAAGGGCGTGTACATTAATAGGCGTTGAACCTAGACGCCATAGATTGCGGGGTGCGGAATCTTGGTCTTGAGTAGGTGGGGCGCTGGGTGTTGCTGCTGGAATACCCCCTATAATTGGTATTTGCATTGGTTGAATACCCCTTATAGTTGGTATTTGCATTGGTGGTTTGTGGACGAAAACTTGACTGTCCATAGAATTGACCACTTGAATTTTGTTGGCGAAATATTTGTGCGGACCCAGTGTTTGAGGCTTGTGTAAGGCAATGTATCTGTGGATGGTTACTACCACATCGAATACAACTGTGTTTATACATGCATGGGAATTTGTCACAAGATCCCTTGTAATTGAAATTGAAGCATTTATCATTATTGGTTTTGGGTGCATTTGTTACGTTATAAGCGGGCCCAGAATGCATATACATCAACCATAATTCCGAGTCAATTTCACCCCAAGAAGACACAGGATTTTGCTCTTTGCGCAGCCTAAACTGCGTATCATATTCTTTCCAAGATATAGCCCCCCTGCTAACACCCATTCTTACGGTCTGTATGTACTTAAGTAGGTCAAGAGTCTTGGCGGGATGTGCACTCAAGTACACACTTGCAAATATGAGCATAAGGTCAGTCCATTGCTCAATATTTTCTACCTTTTTTGGGTTGGCATCTTTATAAATTATCTCACCCATACTATTCATAACTAATTTCTTTTCATCAGACCCTGATTTTGGTGTTACCAATGTGGCCAAATCAATATACTGCCCACTAATAATACGTTGTTTGACTGTGCTAGAAACATTCATACCAATCATATGTATTGATGGGACAGGAGCAGGGGTGGTACCAACATCTGTTGGAGTTGAGATTGTTGCTCCAGAGGTGGTCGGTGCAAAGGATGGCCCTGCACTTGTCGTCAACATGGGTTGCGCTTCCCCCACAACGGAAGTTGATGGAGCCTGGGTCGGTGGTATTGGTACATGTACTGGACATCCTGCCGACGCCGTCGACGAGTACGTCTGGGAATTCACAGACACCGTAGCCTGACTACCACTTGGCTGCTGTGTGGCAGTCGCTGCTGGTTGAGCCATTCTACGCTTCTTAGCTCTCGGTGGCATCGTGTTCAGAAAAGAAAAGAAAATTCTTTATTTATATATATATATATATATTATTTTTTATATTTGTAAGAAGAAATTTAAATTAATTATCTCCTCATTCTCACATGCTTTATTATTTCTTTTTATAAAGTTAGCCTAATTTTTTATTTATTTATTTATTTATTTATTATTATTATTTTTTTATTATTATTATTAATATTATTTTTATTTATTTATTTTATTTTTTTTTTATCTCCCCTTGGTATGGAAATCTGAAACGTGTCGGATCAATTTATAAAACAAAGAAAATTTAATTAAGCCAAAGCAATATGATATAAATCCTAACGATCAAGATAATTGACTTAATAATCATTATATCTTATCACATACTTACATCATATAATCTGTTTTAATGAAAACTTATATAGATACAACGTGGTCGGCTAATACAAAATGGCCACAACAGACGCTAGAAAAAATTATCATTATAAAATCAAGGATCATCGGGAAATCATGAATAAATACTCCTAAATTGATTGCAGCAAACAACTACCAAATAGATAACAAAAACATCCATATGTATTATACCCATTAACTATTTTTCTAAATATCTAAATTTGCAAAAAATTATCCTTTAAAATTGCACCAACCTCATTCATATAGTCTGTGAATGAAAAAGGATTAACGGAATTTGACTCAGGGGGAATAACTCTCATTGATTATAGGGATTATAGGCGGATCTATGGATTTTGTAATATGGGAAATTAACACTTTCTTCGATAAAAGCCTCCAATTCGAATAGAATTGGATGTGATAGTAATGTGTATTTGTGTTTGTTTGTATATTGCACTGACCTGTGCAATTGTTGTAAGTTTCTTTAGTATCTTTTCCTCCTGTCGTGGAAGAAATACCTTATTTAATTTGTCGATACCGAGTGTTTTACAATATCTATATAGCATACGTTCGTCTACACAGGTGACGAATGATAACTCGAAATAGTAACAAAGTGAACTGCATATACAGTGGCTTCAGATGTATCGATCTTCAAAAGAATGTAGCGGACAAAGAGGGTGTTGCAGTTCTTTTGTTATTTCCCTAAATGTGTAGCAGATGAAAAAAAAATTATGTTACATGCAGAAACTGATATTTATTTTTCTCATTAGGCACAACGAGGAACACTATTTGGAAGTAGCTGCAGATCTGTAGCGTTATGGTTTTATATATTTGTCTTTGACCATAACACTACAGATCCCGTAGTGCAAAAAAGGTGCAATTTACGGCGCAATATTTTTTGCGCTCTTTTGAGGAGAATTTCTCCACTTTCCAGCATTGTTCAATCAACTTCCTTTCCACCCCTAATTCTAGACACATTATTTAATTAATCTGTATATTTTATACATCTCCCAACCATTTATAGTCGTCTCTACACATGATAAACTCGCTTGATTAAAATTATTTTTTAGATTACTGAAAATTCATATCCAGTGAGTTTATTACGTGTAGAGACAACTATAAATGGTTGGGAGGTAGATAAACTATACATATTGGCTACAGAATGTGTCTAGAATTAGGGAGTGAAAGGTATTTGATTGACCAAAGCTAGAAAGTGGAGAACTTCTCCCCAAAAGAGCGCAAAAAATATTGCGCCGTAAATTTGCACCTTTTTTGCACTACTGAATCTGTAGCGTTATGGTCAAAGACAAATATATAAAACCATAACGCTACAGATCTGCAGCTAATTTGGAAGCTGACCATTGACTTCCAATTTGCCATAAAATGAAGTTTAAATAAGTCTCACAACAATATATAACAATGAATCAGATTTTCCGTTTTTTAAAATAGGGAATCCCATTATTCTGAAAAATTGCCTCCTTAAAACAGAATAATTTTACAGTTTATTTCAAAGTGTTGTGCAAGGTGCACCAGCCATTGTGGTTTTTATTGTTCTAACGTTTCTTCTGCAAAATGGCGATAATGATTTAAAAAGATAATAAAATAAAAAGGTTAACGTTCACTTAAAGGTTGCCAATCAGTTCCTATCTATGGATTCGAAAAACTTGGCATGATATAAACCTAAAATGTAAAGAAGCACGGAATACCCGCAGTAACCCTCTACATAGCTGTATCTATATTTAGACATACATGTAACAGGTATTTAAATGTCCTTAAAAACTTCTATGACGTCACCCATTGTATATTACCGATTCAACCAGCACTAGTTGGATATTTAAAAGATCCAACTGGCCATCAGTTGGATATTTTAAATATCCAACTGCCTATCAGTTGGATATTTAAATATCCAGCTGAGTTGCATAAAACATAAAAACAATGAACAAAAGAGATAAAAAAAACAATTTTAAAATGTATTTCCAATGCACATAAAAAATAATAATTACTCCAAATTTGCCACATTATTAGAATTAATTTCCAGTTCACACGGAATTACCGTAATTACGTCGTATTTATCACATTTATCACATGCCATGTTTCAAATGCACTTCCAATGCTCACAGAAATAACAATTCCTCCGAATTTTGCACACTTTTAGAAATGTTTTCGATCTCACTTCGCTTTTTGACACTTTATACATTTTCACCTTGAATCTTAAACTGAATCAGTTCCTAAGTACTGTTGAATATTATTTCAGGATCCGTTATCAGTAAATCCCTGCAGATTATCCGAGATTCATCTCTGTTTCATACTTTTCTGGTGTATTTTCTCAAACAACTTAATTAATTGACAGCCAATCTATTTTTCGACACCGTTTTTATTGCAGATATTGATATGGAATATTTTTAAAGCACGTTCCGCATAACACCGCCAATCTCTTTATCTGTTTAAGCACTACTACAAGTATTGTTTGAATGGAACTCCATAAGAATCCAACACTTTCCCTCAACAAACCATGATCTTATGATATATAATGACAGATTCTCATCCTTTTATCGAAATTCTGTAGTTTTCTTCAGCTTTCAGGTCAAAAGTATTCAAAACACTATCTAAACCTCTCTAATTTACTTTGGCTTTTAAAATATTCTTCGTCTGCTTTCATGACTGTTCAGTAAAATGAAAAGGGTTGAAATGACATCAGCACCATGTAGTTTCATGCTCACTAGTCCATGAATAAAAGTGTGTTCGATTAGGCTATTGTTTTGTGTCACATTGGATATTTGAATGGGCTACATCCTATTGTATTACAGCAAAGTTGGATATTTGAATGGGTGAATGTTTCTTTGGGGCCCAAAGTAGGGAATTTTTTTAAGTAAGATAAATAACTCGATAGTGTTGAATAGTTTAGAGAAAACATCCCCTCCTCGGGCCTTCGGCCCTCGGAGAGAATGTTTTCTCTAAACTATTCAACACCATCTCGTTATTTATCCCTTACTTCTTGTTCACACAGAGCTGCGACTTTACGACGATCAACCCGGTCAAGCCGCGATCTGAAAAAATTGTGGATCGGTGCCGATCGGCGTCTTAATCGAGCAATTTGGCAAATAATGGTCTTCATTACCACTGTATACAAAGTGCTAATCGAAAATCCACTTGATTTGGATCACTAGCTATATTTGTTTGGATCATTCGAAGTTTCTGTCTGCACATTTAGACAAAAATGTGCTTTTATATACAAGTACAAAATAAGACGAAAATAGTCCCATCCACATAATCTGCAGTAAATCGTTTTTGTTATTATAATATTTTTGTAAGATAATAAATATTCATGTATAATTATATCAATTATATTCTAATATAAATATATGAACAAAACATTTAATGCAAATTACTTTTTAATGAATATTAAACAAATGAAATTGTTTTCAGAACAACAATTTGAAAGGTCGACAGGTTGACAGGTCGACAGGCTGACAAGTCGACAGGTTGACAGGTCGACAGGTCGACAGGTAGACAGATCAACAGTTTAAATTAAGAACAACAATTTGACAGGTCGACAGGTAGACAGGTTAACAGTTTAAATGAAGAACAACAATTTGACAGCAGGTTTGACAGGTCGACAAGTCGACAGGTCGACAGGTTGACAGGTAGACAGGTTATATCATAAGATACATGTATATTGAATGCCTGAAAGTCCAAATTTTATTCTCATTATATATGCGCAATGTCTGATAACAGTTAGATATATATACATCTCCATTTGACACAGAAACCAAATTACCTCAACAATGTGTATTATGCTGACTCATTTTACTATAAATGAGCTGAATATATAAATTGTCAACACGTCTTATTGTCAATTAAAAATACATTTGAATAATGTTGTCAACCTGTCAACCAGATATAAAAGCACATTTATTAACAAATTTACTTTCAAACTTCACAGTATTATTGATGTCAACCTGTCGACCTGTCTACCTGTCGACCTGTCAACCTGTCGACCCGTCGACCTGTCAACCTGTCAACCTGTTAAGCAGACATATAAGGATTTTTTTTGAACAAATGATATTTTATGACTTTGAAATATATATTTACACTAATGTCAACCTTAGTAGCATTTATGATAATGTCAACCCGTCTGCCTGTCGACCAGACATAGTAGCATGCTTATGAACAAATGTTCATTTATGACTACTAAGTGCACATTAAAATTTATTGATACTTAAAAAAATCATATGTAAGATACATATCTTGTTTCGTACTTTATGATCCATTTTATATAATAATTGGTTGACAATATAGAATGCTAATTTACCAATAATGGCCCCAAATATTCATTAATATTCACATTTGATTCATATGCAAAATATGGTAATCTATTTTAGTTTATACATTTATGAATATTGATGAATATGCAAAAAAAAATATTCTTACGAGAAAAAAAAATGGAACTATTTTCGTCTTATATTGAACTTGAGCCACGTTTTCTTACTGATAATAAAACTACTATAAACAATATGAGACTTCTTCTTGGTATATTTTAAGATTATCATATTTTTGTTTCATCTACCCCTCCATAAACATCGGTAGCACGCGTTTTTCACGCATCTGATGGTCATTTTTCGACTAATCATCCACTGGAATCGACTGTTGACGTTATTTCAATAAAACATTCATTGTAATGTTTAATACGAATCTTTATCAAACGTAAGCCATCAATTTTGACTACAGAGTCTTCTTTATATCTTGACAATTACATCAAATATGCACCTACCCAACTTTCCCAGAGCTATTTTTGGTTTGCGTAGAAAATATCCAGAAAGCTATCTTTGTTGTCATGACAGCTACACTTTTTTCGAGTATACAAATAGCATTTAGGCCTAGTGCAATAGTAAAATAATTTATTGACGTAACTTTGTGTTTACAACAGTTCTGTACAATATTTTCTTCCCCAGACTCCTCTTACATTTCAACAATAGCCCAGTCCACAGGAGGTCCATGTGTCATATGCTCACCTTAAGAGCTTTATGCTCAATCGGTGAGTGTGATACATATGTATTTATATAAATCATAGAGAAAGTAGTGTGGCCTCTTGATAAGTTACTTAGGTAAGAAGGAGAGCACAACCACACAGGCACCTGACGTTACGTATTTTTCTTTTAATAAAAAAAATTGTACCTCTACCTAATATTATTTTGAACCTTTCGTGAAAGTATCTTTTTTAATTTCTAATGGAAACAACTGCAATGACGTTCTCATTTTGTTAATTTATATATTTAGTTCCATTTTTTCAATCCGGAATAAAGGAAGGCTTCGGGAAACGGGAGGGGGTTACATTATTGTCCATAACACTAAAAGATCCCAACACAAAAACCCTTTTTTATGGTTGGGGATGGGGTCGGCTTAATTGATGGACAAGCTAGTACATTCTTCCATATATATTCTCATTTTTCCTATCAACTTATGACGGTCATTCATCAACAAAAACATACCATATCAAGAATATTAATGTCGCTCACCAATTTACATGTACTAATGTAAAATTTAAAACAATTTTAAAGATCGATTTCAACTCTTAGACTTTACACATACACGTGGTTTTGTAAATATTTAGTTGTATATTTATATGAAAATAATGATTAAAACACATTCTACTTCAAATCTTAATGCTGCTTCGTTCATTTCCTAATATCAATTCAGCCAAATAAGCCAAATAAGCGTTAAGATGAGATTGCATGGAATATTAAAAATGTTTTCATGTAATGAAAAGAAAACAAGCGGTTACCACATTTCTCGAAGAAATGCATGGATCTTTTTTTCATAGAAATCATAGCATATCCCTGAAAATCAATTAACTTCCGTAACTGTATTCTTGTATCGTAGACTGACTGTTAAGAGTTTGTGTTTCTTGGGGAGGGGGGGGGGCAAAGTTATTTTGATATGGTTACTTTAATATTCTTAATTTTAAGTGAATTTGAAAAATTTATCAGGTCTTCATCCCCTGACCTATATCCGCTTTTCTAGATCTGTCTATGGGGATATAATGCCAAATTTTAATTAAACTTTTATCTTCATAGATTCTGCTTTAGATTCTTAGTTTTAAGTTCTAATGTCTGATGATAGTGTGAAAATAGGTGAAACATAACAAAAGTTGCATTAAAATCTCTTTATCATAGATTTATAAAAGAGAGAATAAAAGTGAATATGGCGAGGAGAATCACCTGCTCTATGACGGAAAAGTTTTATTTTTCTAAAGGTGTGTTGTCGGTAATGTCATCTTCAACATATTAGATTCATATGTTGTACTGAAAGACATATTGATTGAAAATTGTTTTTAGACTTATTAAGTCGAAAATGGGTACGTTTATATTAAATGATTCTAGCTATAAATTTTTTTTTGAATATGAACGGATCAGGTTTCTATTCGAAGTCTTGTGTTTAAATTACGGAAAATTAAATGCATTGTGTTTTTTATGGCGTCTGAAATCATTCTATCTAAAAGTCAAATATGTCTGAAATTAAAAAAAATGAAGATAATGAGCATTAATTTGTGTCGAAAAATATACAAACAATATAAACATGTGAGCAGGGCATAAATACGAATCCCCCAGGAATACCAGAGATGGGATCAGGTGCCTAGGAGGAGTAAGATTCCTTTGTTGATTGGTCACACTCGCTGTGAGCTCTATGCATTGATCAGCAAACGGAACATTTCGTTTAAAAACAAAGATCTAACAGTTGGGTGAAAGAAGTAAGCCAAAAAAAAAAAAAAACGACCCAAGATAAATTAAGTGACAGTTTGAAAAACATTAATTTCTCTCAACAAATTCGTTTCTTTTAAGCAAACTGACACACAAACATCAAGAAGACACCGTAGAATATCGTGGTTAACGCATTCGGTCTTACGCCTATCATGAGCTTTGGAAAAAGGTCGAATAGTTTGTGAAGCCCTTTTTCCCGTTTTACATACCTATAAAACATAAGTGAAAATATATTACGTGTCTTTATCAATAAGTTATTTAATGACATAAACTTGAGACAGTGTCTTTGGATTATACTCCCCCTATATACGCCTTCATTCTTCAAGAAGTATTCTAGGCAAATCAAACATAGCATTTCTGTATCAATCGCGACAAAACACAAATCAAGTATCGCACAAACACCGGCAATGATAGCAGATTTCATAAAATTCTAGAATTATTTATTTCTGTTTAACTTCTTTTGGCTGATAAATGTTTCTCTTGTGATAATAAATGCCAATATTTTTTTCAAAACTGTTTAAATCGCGATAATTTTATCAAAAAACAATAAAATCTTAATTTCATGCAAATCACAAAAAAGGATCCGAAAAAAGTACAGCCATCGCAAAAATATGTTGCAAACATAGTATAGCATTCACTCAAAACAAGAATAGCTAAATTTCTCTAAAAAGCGTAAATTATAGAAATCGGATGATGTTTCGTGGGTGAATTGAGGCGAAAACTTAGATACAGTAGCTTTTACAACAGAATATAGTTTGAAAAAATTAAGAACAATTGAAATAATTCAAAATGAGCGAAAATCCCATTTTAACTCAGTAAATGAGAACAGTATCGAATTTCTAATAAGTTTCAACTTAAAAATTTTAATTTTCTCAAATAAATTTACATTGATTCTATAAAGGTTTAATACGTTTTCTAATTTCTTAAAGTTACTTTTACCAAAATTTTGCCTGCAGAATTTTCTTTTGACCCATAATGCTTGAGAGTACCCAAAGCAATATAGCAAGTGACCCAAATCAAGTAGATTTTCGATTAGCACTTTGTATACAGTGATTACGACCGTACTAGGATGTCCCTGCGTCAAACGCTCTGCTAACACGCTTCTACTTCGATGTTACACAGACCGTTGCCGACCAGTGTCCGTGTTTACTGCGTTTACGCTACGCTGCCGCTACGACATTCAAGATCATACCACTACGACGCTATGCAGACCTAGATGACTGTACGACGATATCGCTACGGTAGTGCCGATCATATTACGATTGTATTACGCTTCTAGTACGACTTTGGCGATGATGTATGTATATATTGCAACCGCAGATTTTTCAAGTACGATTTTGGCGATGATGCAGATCTTGCAACTGCAAATTTTTAATGGCCTTTACCATGTGGTTTATAAGGCATTTTCACTTGTGACTGAACAAGATGTGAAAAGTTCGAAGTCTGAACTTCAAATGATCGTCAAGTATAGTGTCAACCTTGTAGTGTCAACATGTATTTAACATATGATGATTGCTCAAATATCAGTGCTATAAAAACTAACGACTGCCTGATAGGTCGTGGTATGATCGGCATAAGGTCATTGTACTTCTTCGTAGAATCGCCAGGAACGTAGAGAGACCTTAATGGGAACGTAGTAAGAACGCAGTGGAAGCGTTGTAGGAGCGTACTTGATAAGTTCTTACGCCTTTACTGCGCTTTTACTACGATTACGAAGATCTCTCCACGATCGATGCGTCCTGCGCTGCTTGTACGATTTTTGCGCTTCTATTACGCTATTTTTAGCTCTACTGGTCAGAGACCAGAAGAGCTTATGCGATAGTAATGCGTCCGTCGTCCGTCCGTCTGTCTGTCCGTCTGTCTGTAAACAATTTTTCAAAATGCTACTCCTCCTACATCAATATAACTTAGCACACAAGTAGACTACACTAAGATACATAATTCTGTGTATCGATTTTTGATTTCGATGAGCGGTGTTGCTGTGGTAACTAAAAATAGAAATTTCTTCGGAATTCTTTCAAAATGCTACTCCTCCTACAGTTTTGGTCTGATTTCAATATTACTTGGAACACAAGTAGACTACACTAAGATACATAATTGTGTGTATCGGTTTTTGATTTCGATGAGCGGTGTTGTCGTTGTTACTAAAAATAGAAATTTCTGTGAAATTCTTTCAAAATGCTACTCCTCCTACAGTTTTGGTCTGATTTCAATATAACTTGGCACACAAGTAGACTACACTAAGATACATAATTCTGTGTATCGATTTTTGATTTCGATGAGCGATGTTGCCGTGGTATCTAAAAATAGAAATTTCTTCAAATTTCTTTCAAAATGCTACTCCTCCTACAGTTTTGGTCTGATTTCAATATTACGTGGAACACAAGTAGACAACACTAACATACATAATTGTGTATATCGGTTTTTGATTTCGATGAGCGGTGTTGTCGTTGTTACTAAAAATAAAAATTTCTGTGAAATTCTTTCAAAATGCTACTCCTCCTACAGTTTTGGTCTGATTTCAATATAACTTGGCACACAAGTAGACTACGCTAAGGTACATAATTCTGTATATCGGTTTTTGATTTGGATGAGCGGTGTTGTTGTTGTTACTAAAAATAGAAGTTTCTGTGAAATTCTTTCAAAATGCTACTCCTCCTACAGTTTTGGTCTGATTTCAATATAACTTGGCACACAAGTAGACTACGCTAAGATACATAATTCTGTGTATCGGTTTTTGATTTTGATGAGCGGTGTTGTCGTTGTTACTAAAAATAGAAAATTCTGTGAAATACTTTCAAAATGCTACTCCTCCTACAGTTTTGGTGCGATATCAATATAACTTGGCACTCAAGTAGACTACACTAAGATACATAATTCTTTGTATCGATTTTTGATTTCGATGAGCGATGTTGCCGTGGTATCTAAAAATAGAAATTTCTTCGAAATTCTTTCAAAATGCTACTTCTCCTACAGTTTTGGTCTGATTTCAATATTAATTGGAACACAAGTAGACTACACTAACATACATAATTGTGTATATCGGTTTTTGATTTCGATGAGCGGTGTTGTCGTTGTTACTAGAAATAGAAATTTCTGTGAAATTCTTTCAAAATGCTACTCCTCCTACAGGTTTGGTCTGATTTCAATATAACTTGACACATTAGCAGACTACACTAAGATACATAATTCTGTGTATCGGTTTTTGATTTCGATGAGCTGTGTTTTCGTTGTTACTTAAAATAGAAATTTCTGTGAAATTCTTAAAAATGCTACTCTTCGTATAGTTTTGGTCTGATTTCAGTATAACTTGGCACACAAGTAGACTACACTAAGGTACATAATTCTGTTTATCGGTTTTTGATTTCGAAGAAAGATGTTGCCGTGGTAACTAAAAATAGAAATTTCTGTAAAATTCTTTCAAAATGCTACTCCTCCTACAGTTTGGTCTTATTTCGATAAATACTCTCAAAATGCGTCTCCAAATACAGTTATCTTGATTATTATAATTTAATGTGGCATGCAAGTAGAGTACACTAAGAACATAAAGAGACTTAATCAAGGATCATTAGGCCTATTCTTTTTATTGCTGTGGTAAGGTTTCAATTCCCCACTGCTTAAGAACTTTTCTCTTCATTTGCTATAAGTACAAACCAGTAGAGCTTCAGTCTCGACAGAGACTTCTGGTTATGACTTTACCCCGATTCTTGTAGGCCACGACACCGCTACGCTTGTTGGAGCATGTTCAAAATAAGCGTGGCGAGAGCGTAGAGCCCTCCGATCATGAACACCCTACCGCGATCATACTGCGTTTATGAAGACTCCACTACGTTTCTCTTGCGATTTGTCACGATCGGCCACGTTTTCGGCCACGCTTTGATCGTAGAGGAAGCGGCGTCTATGTTTGAACGGGGGGTTAGCGAATCATGTCAAGGTTTAACCCGTTAGTCGATAAAACATGAACCTTACAAATGACATACTTGGGTGACCGTGAAGGCCCATGGATCTGATGTTCTTTTTACCGCGGATCAGGGCAACCTAAGGGCTTGTACATACGGTAAGGCTTGCGTTATAAGTCATGGAACTTAAGTTCTAGCTTTACCGTGTGTTACACCATTAATACACGTTTTTTCGAGCCTTATAAGTCTGACTTAGGAATAGAACACTGGTTTATTTCTTAATACAAGACTTAGCTGACATTTATTTTTTAACCAATGAAAACCATTCACCCAAAGTTTAATCTATTTTTATTAAAACCATACACGTTGGTATATTGAATAGAACACAAAGTATATTCGAATAAGATAATGAAAATATCCGCAAATGTTTCTGTTAACCTCCTCCTCTTTGTTAAGGTAGGATTCTTCTCATAATTTGGTATTTAAAAATTAATGAAATTTTCACAGAATCAAGAAGACAATATCAGTAAGTGATAGTATGAGTGAAATTAAATTTGAAGGTCAGGTCAAGGTCATTATCTTTTTCCTTGACATTATGAATAAAAAAAGTACTGTTGCTAATCATGTGATGGCGACTTCTATTTCAAAAGTTTAAAGATTGTTCTTTTTGCATAAAAAGATATTACTTTATCGGTTCTATGGCATGATATCACCAAATTTACATAAATAATTTAGCTAAACTGGATATTGGCTAATTAGAATTTTCTCTGTTTTTGTTATTTTTAAGGATATTTTAGTTATTTTCATATGCTTCCTATTTTTAACTTTTTCTTATTTTCACATATAATAAAGTAGTCTTATAAAGGTTCAAAATGATTCAAAAGCAAAAAGTTTGATCGTTTACTAAGAAAGAGAAAATACTTCTTAGCGATTTTTGACTCAAATCTGTACTTTGATTGGAAGCATATAAAAGCTAACATAATTCTAGTTTGTTTGAAAAATCATATTTCTTTGATATATTTTGAAAGTTTAGTCCCTCATTATTTTATTTAATTTACATTTGATTTTTTTTTTCAAATCTTAGATTGTGTAAAAATTATAACTAAATTCATTGTTCTATTATAAATTTTGAGAGGCAGACAAGAAGATATTTTCATACGCCACCATTCCGCCAAAAATATAGTCCCTGCTAGTTTTCTGTTTACCATTTCGATTTAAAAATGTACAATTTTGATGAGGAAAGAACCAGAAGTCTCTATCGAGACTGAAGCTCTACTGGTTTGTACTTATAGCAAAAGAATAATTAAGCAGTTGGGAATTGAAACTTTACAACGGCATAAATAGAATAATGATCCTTGATTAAGCTTCTTTATGCTCTTAGTGTAGTCTGCTTGCATGCCATATTATATTATGATCAGACTAAAACTGTATTTGGAGTAGCATTTTGAGAGTATTTAACAGAAATATATATTATTAGTAACGAAGGCAATAATATTCATCGAAGTCAGAAACCGATATACAGAATTGTGTATCTTAGTGTAGTCTACTTGTGAGCCAAGTTATATTGAAATCAGACCAAAACTTTAGGAGGAGTAGCATTTGAACGAATTTCACAGAAATTTCTATTTTTAATTACCACGGCAACACCGTTCATCGAAATCCAAAACCAATATACAGAATAAGGTACCTAAAAGTAGTCTACTTGTGTGTCAAGTTATATTGACACCACACCAAAACTGTAGGAGGAGTAGCATTTTGAAAAAAATAAAACTCAGAAATTTCTATTTTTAGTAACCATGGCAACACCGTTCATTGAAATGAAAAACCGATATACAGAAGTATGTATCTTTAAGTGTAGTCTACTACTGTGTCAAGTTATATTGAAATCTGAGACTGTAGCAGGAGTAGCATTTTGAAAGAATTTCAAAGAAATTCCTATTTTAGTATCCACGGCAACACCGCTCATTGAAATCAAAAATCGATACACAGAATTATGTACCTTAGTGTAGTCTACATATGTGCCAAGTTACATGTATATTGAAATCACCCCAAAACTCTAGGAGGAGTAGCATTTTGAAATTTATTTTACAGACACACAGACGGACAGCTAGACAGACGGTCGGACGGACGCCGGACGCATTACTATCGCATAAGCTCTTCTGGTCTCTGACCAACAGAGCTAAAAATAAGGTCTTTTAAATCCCTTACACCTAAATATATAAGACATATAAGCAAATATATTTTGAATGTTTCTTCTAGTCGAAAACCACACCAGGGAAGAATCCTACTTTAGGAAGTCCGAATGCAATGGTCGGTAAAATTATTTCAAAGTCCTAAAGCTAGTAATCTAATATTCTATTAAATAATGTGCAAGTATTTATGACTCAAAACACACGAAATATGTAAATATTGTTTATAATATTGTAATTCTTGCCTTAGCGTGTGGACATGAGTGCTGTAGTCCTGCAAAACGTAAGGTTTTAGACTTATAAGGCAAGCTTTACCGCGTGTACAGGTGTAACGACGAAAAGTGACCCCCGTAGAATATTGACCGGGGTCATTTTTCTATGTAGAAATTTTACCCCCTTGTCAATATTCTACGTAGAAAAATGACCCATTTTTCTGTAGAATTTATGGCTTTTGGTCGTTTTTCTCCGTGTGCATTGTAGAAAAAGACCCCGTAGAATAAAGACCACTTGTCCTTTTTTTATGCAAAAACATTCGTTTTGGTAGGAATATTCTTGTTAGGCGAATGTGTATACGAGCTGCCTTATGCTTTGAAGTGCGTTTATTACAATTTGTACAGTAAGTTTCCACAGTTGTAATTTTAATATTAAAAAAGGTCATTTTCTAGCTAGTGTCAGAAAAAAGTTTCCATTAATATTAATTAATTATAAATCTCTTGGATTTTTACTTGGATAAATAATTTGCAAAAATCAAAATATAGTTTTATTTTTCAAAAGTTAAACGTTTTTGATCTCTACATTTAAAACTGGCGCAAAGTAGGGCACAAGCTAAGAAAATTAGATCTTATACAAATATTTGGTTTTCTATGAATGAAGTTTCGAACTTCTCATAAAAAATAGGGATAATTTAATTTGTTCAAATAATTACGAAATTAAACTGCCTCTGACCTTTGATACAAGGGAAACAAAAAATGGTTAGCTCAAAACCTGTAAAATGTCTCTTGGCGTTTGCTATCTAGTGTCAACAAAACCTTAACAAAACGGGGGTTGTAGCATAAAACATAATTAACTAAAAAAGAAGGGCTCGTTTTCCCAAAAATTGGCACCCGTTCCCCCCGTTTTCCCCGTTCTATGTACTTACATGTGATGATTTTAGGTGTTTTTTTTTACCAATAAAAAAAGTTGGATAATGAAAAAGTTGTAACTTTACATTTTATTATACTTATGCCCCCGTAAACGAAGATTCGGGGGTATATAGTTTTTTAGCTATCTGTCTGTCTGTATATTCATCCGCAAAAACTTGAACCTTGCCCATAACTTTAGACTGCGTTGGATTATGTTTCACAGGTGTATTTTTGTGACAAGACCTTTTTTGTGTACAACCAATTTTGACCTTGGAGTTTGACACACTTTTACACAAAAATTTCACACTTTTACTTTGGCATTAACTTTTGGACAGTATGTGCTACATGTAGGACTTTATATCGAAGTAATGGCGTGATAGTCTAAGAGTTCATTAATTTGCAAAGGTAGTGTCTGTAACATCTCAGAAGAAAGGGGATATAACAGCAACCATTGGTCAGGTGTCTAATGGGCTAAAAAGTGTCATTATTCAGATGTTTTTGCCAGTTTTGGAGGAACTTTTAATATCATTGTAAGAACTTTCTTGATGTGTGTGGTATTTACTGTATATACAGGAAAAAGTATAGTACTTTATATAAGGTAGTTAAAAGTATGTATTTTAAAGCAGAATGCATAAAGAAATATATGTAAGTTTAAATATAAGAGCTAAGGGAATTGAATTTATATAGTTCATAACGTTGCTTTTCTTGCTTCTGTGCTATGCTTTTTGATTTGTAAAAAGTTTCAAAGTTTATAGTATCAGAAACATATCCTGCAATTTTCGGAACAAAACCTTTGAATGATAAAAGAACACCCAAAAATGTAATTATACAGGACAAGATAGGGTAAGACCAGTATTTGGCCAACAATTTCGGGAGTCTTTTATCCATAAAAACCTGTTGTCACCCCTGCCACAAAATGAGTACTGGTACTAAGATTTAGAATATAGAGGTCACAGTGAGGTTAGGAAATAGGTCAATTTTCGAATTTTCTCATTTTTATGCAAATTTTCATCGATTTTACAGTACATTTTGTTTCGGAAAACATAGAGCAGAAGCTTGCCTATTTAACAAATTTATATATTTTATACACTAATATCAAATGCAGTTTATGTGCATAAGTCTCAGATAGGCAAGCTTGCGTCCTATGATTTCCGAAGAGAAAAGTATCTCAAATATGATGTATTTCCACCAGAATTAAGGAAATTCTGAAAAATGTCTTACTTCTGCACCCTCTTGTAGCTTCCATGTAAGCTTTGAATCTAAGTTGGGGATGCTTGTTTTAAAGTAAGCATCATTTTAACTTCCTAACTATGCTACAAACTATCACAATTTTACCAGTATTCTGATTTTTACATCAAATAAGGGGCCATATTTGGTCGTTACCCTATCTTGTCCTTTATGCTCCTCAATGAATAAATATTCATTGGGATTCTGCAAGCAAAAACTAAAGTCATACCAGATACATGTACATGCATTGACTGTGATTCTACTATTAAGATTTGCAATTGAATATATGTTGGATAGGATTAAAGTACATAATAAATTCCCCCTACTTGCATTAGAAAGTATGAAAAAATATCAGGAGACACCTATATAAGGTTTTATTGTATAAACAAGAAACCCATGGGCCACATTGCTCACATGAGCACTGTGGCTGGGAAAAAGTAGAAATTTGTTTATTATTGAAAAGTTTAAATCAAAAAGTAGTCCCATGACCAAGCATGGCTTTGCTTTTCTTGAGAAGAATATTTTTCAAAGAATTTTCCTATATATTTCTGTGTAAAACTTTGGTCGGCCATTGTGGCCCCGCCCTACCCCTGGGGGTCAGATTTGAACAAACTTGAATCTACACTACCTGAGGATGCTTCCATAGAAATATGATCAATTATGGCTTTGCTATTCTTGAGAAGATTTTTAAAGAATTTTCCTATATATTTCTATGTAAAACTTTGGTCGGCCATTGTGTCCCCGCCCTACACCCGGGGGTCATAATTTGAAGAAATTTGAATCTACACTATCTGATGATGCTTCCACATGAGTTTCATCTTTTCTGGCCCAGTGGTTCTGGAGAAGAAGATTTTTAAAAGATACCATTAATTTTTCATTAATTCAGTAATTATCTCCCCATGGAAGAGAGCTTGGCCCTTCATTTGAACAAACTTGAATTCCCTTTACCCAAGGATGCTTTGTGGCAAATTTCCTTAAAATTGGCCCAGTGGTTCTTGAGAAGAAGTCAAAAATGTGAAAAGTTTACAGACAGACGGACTACAGACAAAATGTGATCAGAAAAGCTCACTTGAGCTTTCAGCTCAGGTGAGCTAAAAAGTAGGGTTTCAAATTTCTATGGGGGTCATTTTTCAACGTGTGTGGAGTCGTAGAATTATTAGTCTGGAATGTTTTTCTAGAGTCGAAAAATGACCCTACTTGTCATTTTGTGTGTCAGGAATGATGCATTGCTGTAATATTTCCATTAAAAATCTACTCCCCCATACTTTTAAGCGACTCCCCCGCGTTACCCGTTGTATACTGTGTTTTTGTTTCCCTTGTATCAAAGGTCAGAGGCAATTTAATTTCGTACTTATTTTTACAAATTCAATCATCCCTATTTTTTTATGAGAAGTTTGAAACTTTATTCATAGAAAACCAAATATTTGTATAAAATCTAATTTTCTTAGCTGGTGCCCTTTTTCGAGCCAGTTTTAAAAGTAGAGATCAAAAACGTTAAACTTTTGAAAAATAAAACTTGATTTTTGCAAATTATTTATCCAAGTTAAAACCAAATAGATTTATAACTAGAGCAAAATTCGTAATTCGTTGCAAAGCAACGAGTAGGTCTTCCGTCCAGTTTTGATCGGAAGTAAGAGAAAGCAATGAGTTAAGAAACCTCCAGTGACTTTAAAGACAATATAGGCATCATTTCCGGCTGACATCAAAGTCACAAGTACAAAAAAACTTTGAAAAAATCTCAAATAAAACCATTTTATTGTATTTCTTTCGACTCAAGAGAGAAAGATTAATTTTTCGACTTCTTCCAGCTAACACCGGAAGTATTTCCAATGGATGCGTTGTGTTGACGATTGTTAATGTGAACATAAGTTTTATTTGCCTTTATTCAAAACGGTATTTTTTTTAAAAAAATCTTGAAATTGAATATCATTTCTTGTGTCGACCGGAAGTGACGGATGAAAAAATCAAAAGTAGACATGCATAACTGAAAAAGATGTTTTATCATCCTCGAAAATATCGTAATTCAATCTTGAGTGGTTAACAAGAAGAAGCTTTGACAAAATGGCAATTTTAAAAACAGAAAAAATTGGGAAAAAAAATTTGACCGGAAGTTAATTTTAAAAAATTAAAAACAAAATGCTCTGGAAATATTACAGCAATGCATCATTCCTGAAAAAAATCTTTGAAATTGGTCGTCCCGAACGAAGTCGGGAACGACATATTGCGATTGTACGCATGTTTTTGTTGTACAAGCTGTTTCTCGGAGATGACTGGGACAATATTCCTGAAACTTTCCTCAAAGGAGGATCACTGGTTGTAGTTGTGTTGTGTGGTCACTCAGTTTCAAAATGGCTACCGTTGCCATGGAAACCTGCAAAAAGGGACGAATTTTGTCCGCGAGTGTTCTCTCTGGTCCCTTAAACATTCGTCATGAAATTTTATTGATGTAATGTTTAGTATCTGTTATTGTGCTCGTTGGATTTAAAAATTGGAAATTGTCAATAGTTTTATGTAAATAAGGAAAAAATGAAAATTCTGTAACTTTGATTTTTAAATCAAAGTACTGAAAGGACTGATACGAGTTGATGGTTGTCCAAGCTTAGCTAATGGGTATTGTATTACTGATGAAAAAAATGAAAGTCTTCTCCAGTTCGGAACGACATACGCTATTGCTTGCAATAGCAGACGTTCTAGTTACATATTGCCATTGTGCTCCTCCTTTTTTACTTTTTGATCCGACACTTATTTTGGATTTCCCGGCCACAGCAAAACATTGACTTTGTCATTATAACCATATGGGAGGCGGGGGTATCATTTAGTGAGCTCATCGCTCACAGTGCCTCTAGTTTAAGCTTACAAGCTTGCGGAGTTAACATTTCAAAGCATAAGGCAGCTTGATATTACCCGTATACATTCGCCTAACAAGAATATTCCTACCAAAACGAATGTTTTGTGCATCAAAAAGTGACAATGGGTCATTATTCTACGGGGTCTTTTTTCTACAACGCACACGGAGAAAAACGACCCCAAGGCTGTAATTTCTACAGAAAAGTGGGTCATTTTTCTACGTAGAATAATGACCAGGGGGTCAAATTTCTACATAGAAAAATGACCCCCAGTCAATATTCTACGGGGGTCACTTTCCGTCGTTACACCGGCCTAATATGCGAGAAACGTATTAAGATTGAAAGTTGCTTAATGATTATTATACCTCCGTTCGTCCGTCTGTCTGTCTGTTACGCTGCGGGGTACCTATCTCTTATCCGCAACTCCTCTTATACCACTAAGTGAAATTTAATGAAACTTTCACAGAATTTTTATTATACCCCCGCTTGAAAGGTGGGTGGGTATATAGTGATCGGTATTTCCGTCCGTACGTCCGTCTGTCCTTCCGTCCGTCTGTTACGCTTTATCTCTTTTCCGCAACTCCTCTTATACTACTGAGTGAAATTTAATGAAACTTTCACAGAATCTTTATTACACATTGCCATTGTGCACCTCCTATTTTACTTTTTTGTTCGACACGTATTTTAAGTTTCCCATATCAAAACATGGACATTGTCATTATATGTTTACCTATGACGTCACTTATAGAAGCTTCTGGATAACTTTTGATAGAACGAGTTATTCCTCTTTACATATTACCGTAAAACAATATATTGCAACATATGGACATTATGGGAGGCGGGGGGTATCATTTAGTGAGCTCATTGCTCACAGTACCTCTAGCTACATATTGCCATTGTGCACCTCCTAATTTACTTTTGGATCTGACACATATTTTTGGTTTCCCGGCCACAGCAAAACATGGACTTTGCCATTGTAATCATATGGGATGCGGGGGTATCATTTAGTGAGCTCATTGCTCACAGTACCTCTAGGTACTATGTAAATTTCTGTGGTTGATAAATATATAATATACGAGAGTGTGTTAAAACTTGGTTTTCGCTTTTTTTCAGTTGAAGAAAGAAAAGAAAGACTCATTATTCACGATTAAAACCAAAGGAAAGCAACGGACCAGGAGTTCAAAGAAATTGTATGTAAACTAGAGAGGTCTTTTGTTATACCCCTGCTTGAAAAGTGGGAGGGTCTATTGTTATCGGTATGTTCGTCTGTACGTCCGTTTGTCCGTCCGTCTGTCTGTTACGCTTTGGGGTACCCATCTCTTATCCGCAACTCATATACTACTGAGTGAAATTTAATTTGATGAAACTTTCACAGAATGAATCTTTATTACATATTACCATTGTGCACCTCCTATTATTTTACTTTTCGATCCGACACATATTTTGGATTTCCCGCCCACACCAAATCATGGACTTCGCCATTATACCTACCGGGGCGGCGGGGGGGGGGTGTATCATTTAGTGAGCTCATCGCTCACAGTGCCTCTAGTTTTCTTTTATGGCATCAGTTCAGAGGAGACATACATTTATAAGTCAGCTTCAAGCTGAACACGATTCAAAAATTAGGCAAACGTCATTTTCGATAACACTATGTATGATATCAGCACTAGGCTATACTCTTCGCATTCATTACACCTTGAAAAGCGGGTAGGTAAATAGTATAATCGGGATATCCGTCCGTCTGTAGATCCGACTGTTACGCTTTGGGGTACCCATCTCTTATCCGCAACTCCTCTCATACCACTGAATGAATTTGATGAAACTTTCACAGAATCTTTATTAAATATTGCTATTTTACTTTTTGATGCGAAAATATTTTTGGTTTCCCATAGCAATAGCAAAACTCTCCCCCGGCAAGTGGTTTCGCGAGGGACATTAAACAATATACAATCAATCAAACTGTCATGCTGTTTGTAAAATGATAATAGTGGTATAGGAGGAGTTGTGGATAAGATATGGGTACCCTTCTTTATTATATATGGAAACCCAAAACATGTGTCCGATCAAAAAGTAAAATAGGATGTGCACTTTGGCAACATATAACAAAGATTCAGTGGTAAAAGAGAAGTTGCAATCATATTATAGCGCGGTAAAAGTTTCTCTAAAGTAAACATTGGTAGCGTAAATAATATTATGACGTAATATTTTAAAGAGAGAATAACTATTTTATGAGATTTTAGCAAGCATAGAATAGGAGAAAATTGGCATTAAATTGAAGATTACTTGTATTTTTAAAGTGCGTTAAAAATGCATGATTGCGAGGAAACGGTATATGCGTGATTTTGCGTTAGAAATAGGAAATGGTGTATGCGTTAAAATGCGTGACTGCGAGGATGGGAGTTAAATCATGACTCCCCGGGAATGGGAAGTGCCACAATGGAAAATTAAAATTTGACATAGAAATATTATAGGAATAATCCTTAAAAATCTTCTTTTGGAGAATAGCGAAGCCATTATTGATCATTAAATGGAAGTTTAGTTTAGAATCAAGTTTGTTCAAATCACGACAGGGGGGTTTGGCGGGGCCACAATACACGATCAAAGTTTTTTAAATAAGAATATATAGGAAAAATCTTCTTCTATAGATTGGAATGGCCATCTTTAGTTATATTGATGTGGAAGCATCATTAGGTTGTGTAGATTCACATTTGTTTAAATCATGATTCCAGGGGTAGGGAGGGACCACAATGGGGATTAAATTTTACAAAGGAATATATAGGAAAAATCTGTTCCAGAACAGTAAAGCCATTGTTATTGATATAGAAGTATTTTAAGGTGTCACCGTAGTTTTAAATTCAATCCCTACTTTTCAATACTTAACTGATTTGTGCCTATTTCTAACCAATATGCTCAGGAGAGCGATGTGGCCCATTGGCCTCTTGATTTCTTTGCTATATATTGTCAACACACAGAACGCATTCTCTCTTTAAACCGGACTGAAGGATATATTAATTAGTCCCCTACCGGTGAAAACGGGGGGGACTATAGGTTTACCCTGCGTCTGTCCGTCCGTCAGTCTGTCTGGCAGTCTGTCCAACTTGGTTTTTCGCATTTTTTTCCTGAACGCTAGCATGCAGATATTGAACTGAATTTTGGTGTGTGAATGTATCTTGATGAGTTACAGAACACGTATGAATGTCGTTTCGCTTCATAGATTTTTCACAAAATTATGGCATTATTAATTTTTCATAATCGTGTAAGATCGGGTTCCTGCTGCGCTAAATTCTGATGGTCATCATAAATAGGAAGCGAAAAAATATTAAAAGACGTCAAAAAATGACTTGAATTTTCGTCTTAATGTGGATTACATATATTATTTTAGGTTAAAGGCATTCACAACCTCAAAATCAAGCAGTTTTACCTTGCATGGACATAACTTTTGCATATTATAAAATGACATCCTAAAGAAAAAGGGGAAACCGGTAGGGGACATGTATTGCTTATGCAATACTCTCAGAATATTTGTTATTTTAACGATAGAACATTCGATTTAGTTTGTCATAATCAAGCTACCCAGCAAGTTTTAAATCAATGATTTTTAACATGACGATCTCGTTTGGATCATTAATTTAGTGCTGCACGAACCCGAACATAAAACATTATTATGAAAAATTAAAAATGTCATAAATCCGTCAAAATTTGATGAGGAAAGGATAGTCAGACTTAATCTGTCACTTATCAAGATACACTCACATACCAAAAATCAGCTCATTATCTTCACACTTTTTTTTAAAAAAGTGCGGAAAACCAAGTGGGACAGACAGACATGTGGACAGACGGGCAGACTCAGAGGAAACCTTTAGTCCCCTCCAGTATCATCGGTAGGAGACTGATAAAGAAACTTAGAACTTGTAATCAATTGATAATCATTTATAATCAACTACAACGTATGAAATATCCTTCGCACATGGCTGATTTTTTTTCTTCGCTGAAGGGAGGGCATATTGCTTTGCTGCTGTCTGTCGGTCAGTCTGTCTGTAGGTCAACCATCAGTTTACGTTCATTTTCTTTAATGAGTATACTTAATATATTGAAATGAAATTTGGAATACAGAATTACCATAAGAATATCTAGGCGAAATTATGTTTTGGTAATGACCCAGCCATTAAGGATAGATTTATGCCCCTTGGACATAGAATTCCAATCATTTAGGGGAGGGAGCATAAGTGTTCTACAAACATCTCTTGTTTTTCTTTTTTATTTTGTATATATATATATATATATATATATATATATATATATATATATATATATATATATATATATATATATATATATATATTATTTATGTTTACAGATTTAAAGATCTCTCAGACAGCGACAGTTTTTAACTGAGGTCGGAGCATTTTTCATTTGAAAAAATATATATGTATATGTATATTCAAACAAGTTATATATGTATATATTAAGGTATCCGATCCATATTAGGACCAAATCTTCGAACCGTAAATATCAATTATTTTTTTTAATTACCCTGTTATTATTTTAAAGCACTTTAGAGTAGAAAGGAATTTACGAAAAGAAATTTTCAAAAATTTTATTACCTAAGCAGAAATTGATTATTGAAGATTGCATTGAAGTCTACGGATGTAGGTAATTTTTATAAGATAAAAAATAAATACTGAAAATATCAAAAAAAAAAAATGTTGTGGTGGAAAGATGTATTAGTTAATTGGGAATAGTAAAACAATTAGAAATATTTTTTTTACCAGACAGATTTTTTAAAATTAATTTTTATTGAGTAAAATCAAAGGGAGATAACTACTCAAGGCCAGGAAAAAAAGTCATAAATTAGGACATGTCCAACTCTTACATTCTGATACTAAAAGATGAAAAATTGCTCTAACTGCACTGAGTATTCAGCCCATACATGACTATTATGCATTCAATTCCATTGAATTTTAGGCTAATATGGATCGGATACCTTAACTTTTAGATACCTTTTGCGAGGAGTGCTGACAGATGACGGCTAAATTTTAACTGAGACAATATATGGAAGCTCTTTTACAATGTAAATACATAGCTCAACATTTCATTCAAAGAAAATAACGGGTTATTTCAAAGAACAAATATGTTGAAATTGAAGAACCCAACACGTAATTCACGGCTTTCACATGTCAGTGCCCCTAAATCCAAACGTATAACCACGTATCTTATCGATTCGGTACCTCCGTACGTGATACAGGTTTATAAATGTCAAAGTAAACCTTCAACCGTAAAAGTCAGTACTTTTCGCAAAAATCAACTAGCCATAGTACTAGTACCAGATAGGAATTTATATATTTTTTAACTGTAATCAAATTATATAGCATCAAATGTCTAAATGAATGTAAAATTCTATATATGCATAGGATTATTACAGACAAGTACATGTAGAGTGGTACATATATATGACCATGAAATACAATATTGGGACGATACAGGAAATGTAAAACAGCTAGAGGAACCAGGAAAATGTATACATGTATATATTTTGTACTTTTACATGTATATCTTTTAATCCACTTCCTTTTCTTTTTTATCCGAGAATAAGAGCTCCTTTAAAGAAATGCTCAATCGTATTGAAAGAATATTTACTAATAAAACAAATGTATTGTAACAATATATATATACATGTATAAATACATGGATACTTACTAGAAAAGACGTTAATGGTAATCTAACAACAAAGCCTTATATAAAGATGAGCGTGATGATTTTTCATTCATTAACTTTTCTTGGTTATGTAGTAATATTTCCATTTCTAATTTTTTTCTCTGTGATAACTGTTTGAAAGTTGGGGGAAATTATTTCTTGATAATTCTGTCGGAATGTAAATTAGGCAGGTCGATAGGTCAGAAGCTAAGGAGGCCTAATACGCATGCAAATCTCGTGCGCATCTGTCTTTGTGTCTGACTCTAAGGAGGCCAAATATGCATGAAAATCTCGTGCGGCTGCCTTTGTGTTTGACGTCAGTGTGCGAGGACTATTGAAATTGGCATGGAAGTCAGAACTAATTAAATCTATTAATCTACATTTTAAATGTCTAAGTCTACAATTTTATTTCACAATGAAATGGAAATATAAGGAATCACTGTCTAGTTTTGAGAGTATGCCAGGGACATCAACAATAGTGGGAAACACGGGATAATTTTAGCATAACGGGCTAAATAGTCGGGTGCTAAAGTATTCATTAAAATGGGTAAAGTCTATCCATTCAGTACTCTCCTCAATCTTTTCTAACAAGGATATTATGTGTAACGGAGAGGAGAAAAATGCAGCTGACCAGACCTGTATTCGAACCCGGGTCCCCTGAAATCCCGGTCAGGTGCTATAGTGCCAACTGAGCTATCCGGGTACAAGCGATCGAACCCGGCTTACCACCTCATTCCTCCCTCCTTGAAGGTCTTTGGTCCTTCAAAGGCCACAAACAAGGCTCACCTCTGGCAGATCTCTCACCTGTCAGTTCCAGGGTAATAATTATGGACATTTGAGCTTAAGAAAAACATCTTATGTTTGCATAATAAAGCATCAAGCTTAGCAACAAATATTGAATTAGGTGTTTTCCTGTACATGCCAAAATCAACGAACTTGCTTTTCAATATTATTCCACATTAGAACCAGAAGTCTCTGTCGAGACTGTAACTCTACTGGTTTGTACTTATAAGAATTAGAGGGAAAGAGAAAAGTGGCAGTTGGGAATTGAAACTTTACAACAGTAGTAAACAGGATAATGATCCTTGATTAAGTCTCTTTTTGTGGCAAGATTGCATTAAAACTACAAATGTAATAGTAGCTTTTAATAAAATTTTAAAAAATTTTCAAATTGAGTTACAATGTTTTCATCATTCATCAAAATAGAAAAAACAATAAAGACAATTGTGATAATGTATCTGTGTAGTCTACATACATTTCGCATTACATTATAATAAGACTAAAACTGTAGAAGGAATAGCGGTGTGAAAGTATTCCACTGTTTCCACAGAAATTTTTATTTTTAATAACCAGAAAAACACCGTTCATTGAAATCAGATACCGATACACAGTATCTTAGTGTAGTCTACTTATGTGCCAAGTTATATTGAAATCAGACCAAAACTGTAGGAGGGGTAGCAATTTGAATGTATTTTACAGAAATTACTTTTTTAGTAACCAAAACAACACCGTTCATTGAAATAAAAAAAAAAACCAATACGGAGAATTGTGTATCTTAGTGCTACTTGTGCAACAAGTTATATTGAAATCAGACCCAAAATTGTCAGAGGGGTAGCATTTTGAAAGCATACGTACAGGTTTGTCTTATAAATATAAATTTATTCGCTTGACTCATGTTGGAACAATGTTACAATGTTGTCATACTTGTTTTAAAAAATAATTTTATTTAATTCCATGATACTTGCTTCAAACGCAGGTCGGTTTATTTTGTTAATTATGAGTTAACGTACATTTATTCCTCCATTAATTAACAAAATAAACCGACCTGCGTTTGAAGCAAGTATCATGGAATTAAATTTAAATTTATAATATATATTATACAGCCATGATTTTTCTTGTCATTTATTTAATTATTTAATAGATTGATTATATTTATGGCATATTCTTATGAATTAAAAAAAAAAACCGATTTAATTGCTTCTTTATCACGTTGGCATGTGCTGTAGGCATCAAAACATCAAAAGCCTGAAAGTTAATTCGATGGTCGGTACGATCTCCAAACAAGGTACACAAGATATACACAACAGCAGCAAACTAAATGTCAATCAAATCAAAGTATCCAATCCCAGGCTTCATTTCAGATGATTGACAGGGGTTCTAAGACCAGGTAAATTTGAAGGAAGTGCTTATTTCCTCCCCCTTTAAAAGAATTATATATCTTAGTGTGGTCTACTTGTATGCCAACTTTAAGAAGAGTAGCATTGTTACAACGCACTTTGAAAAATTACGCACTTTGAAAAAAATTTTCAAAGTGCGTTAAAATTTGGGACCAAGCTAACGCACTTTGAAAAAAATAATTTCTTTTCAAAGTGCGTTAATATCGACCATATTAACGCACTTTGAAAAAAATGTAAAGATTGGTTAATATTCCTTCAAATAATCGGTATGATAAATAACAGATCCTAGCTGGTTTGATAACTTTTTTTATGATAAAGTCACAGTAGGACCTGAGATATTGACGTTTTAAATATTTAAGGTTTTGATAAAATAAAAGGGAAAATTAAATTTAAAGGGTCTTGAAAAAAAAGAGTGACGATTGTTTATGTTCATTAATTCGTTTCTTCTTTTTTTTTAATTCAAGTCTTTGATAATTAGATGTAAAGGTGTATAGGGGGCACTAACAGAGGACAGCTTCAAGAAACTTAGCATTTATCATAATAAAAAGGGGCCAATTTGATTGTTCAAAACTATGAAAATTCTTTCTCTCTCATGCGTTTTACTGTATATAAAAATTTCTAGCTTTAATCTGTTTTAATTTACTCATTTATTATTGGAAGTTTTCAAGGTCATACCAGTTAGGTAAATTCATAATTATTTGAATGCTTTGAGTATATCATAGACATCGAGACTGGGCGAAGGGCGAGGGGAAGGGATGGGGGGGGGGGGGCTAAGCCCCCAACTTATTTTGGAAAGATATATACATTGTATAAGCATTGAAAGTGCAGCGTACCCTTTTTAGGTTTATTGCTCCCCTCCCCCGTTTGTTACCGACACCTATATGTATTGGAAAGATAAAGATTTGGACTGAGGGATCTTATACCCGTCTTCTCCTCTTTTCGACGGGAGTAAATCAATTCATTTTTGAGGTTAGGGTTAGGCTTAGTTTTTTTGAAAGATAAATAACAAATAAAATCTTTCCATGACTAAAATATGATTTTTTTTCAAAGTGCGTTAAGTGTCTCCATGGTAAAATATATTGATGTAGACTCTTAACGCACTTTGAAAATTTTTTTCAAAGTGCGTTGAGTAGGTCCCAAATTTAACGCACTTTGAAAAATTTTTTCAAAGTGCGTTGATTTTGTCCCAATTTTAACGCACTTTGAAAAAATTTTTCAAAGTGCGTAATTTTTTCAAAGTGCGTTGCCACATAGCATTTTAAAAAATTGATTACAGACGACAAAATCAAAATGATAATTGCTATGTTTTACTAAGGAATGCTTACTTGAAAGATACTCGATTTGCCAATGAAATATAAAAAAAATTAGCAAAATTGCATAAAATCAATACAGAAAATGTAAAATTTAAACTTTGTCGGATTTTTTTATTATTATTTTTTTTTTGTCTTAAACTTTAAAAAAAAGTAAGTTTTTATGAATTTCAACACATTAACAATACTCGATGCGGTAAGCTCTCATTAATTAGTACATAAATCAACAATGATGTTAAGAAACTGTAAATCAACCATACTTTTGTTTTCCACATCATAAAAAATTAATTTATTTAGTTGTATGTAGAAACAAGTTTATAATGTAATCCTATCATTCCTATAGAAAAAAAAATGTTTTCAATGTAAAACTATTGCTGAAGATGAAAAACACTTTTTACTCGACTGTGTTGTGTATTTATAGAGATGTCAGAAAAAGTATTCAAAATTACTAGACGTTAATTCCCATCTTCTTTGCTTCATTCACGTAGCTTTGTATCTACAAAAAAATCTGTATAATTGTATGTATCAGAGATAGTTTTAATATTAGAAACAAACTTGCAACATGCAGTTTAAATACTGTATGTGCTTTATGATTAGTTATAATTAACAGCACGAACCCGATTGTGAACCATATGTCATAATTCCTTAAAAAACAAATAAATCCAAACGAAATGCAAACTTTATCTGTAACTCATGAAGATACACTCACAAAAAATCACCTTTATGTCTGCAAACGTTTAAAAAGGGGCTAAACAGCAAGTAGGACAGACTGATCGACAGAAGGACTGGCAGACGTATAGGAAACCTATAGTCCCCTCCGGTTTCACAGATAAGGGACTAATAATTTACATGCGATAATATGCTCATTTTTTCTTTAAAGTAAGGAACTTCAAGTTTATTTAGTTATTTCAATATAAAAGGTCAAGATAACGAACAGTGACCAATTTCATAAACCCAGTGAGGAAAAAGAAACGTGATCATGTATAATATATGGACCCCTGGATAAACCAGAGGTGGGATCAGGTGCCAAGGAGGAGTAAGCCGCCCCTGTCGACCGATCGCACCTGCCGTAGACCCTGTAATAGCCAAAACGGTCTTATGATTGGTGGGAAATAAGTACATCAAGATACAACCAAAGGATAGGTTTCATTTGCCAATAAATAAAAAGTACGTTTATTATCATGTGTTTCAAGGGCTTTTGGCTATACAATGGTTAGATATTTAATTTATTTGAAAGTATTTATTATTATTATTAGCATTTATTGGAAATATAAAAAAGATGCATTTATTTTATGAGAAAAGAAATCGGGTTTGATGTATGATATGCAGACTTCTAAATTAAGATCGGGTTCGGGCTTCCTTTTATGCCGGGTTGCTGAACAGGAAAGAGGTCACGGATTAATCAAGAGTTTAGATTGGTAAAAATATGCCGGATTGGATTTTAAGAAATGTTAATTGTTGAAGATATTGCAATTTTATATACATACGATACAATTTTTATATCAAAGAAAAATATTTTGATGTTATAACGAACGATGTTTTTGGATTGTCGTCTGCTGTGCAAACACATGGTTTTGGGCTGAAATAGCTGGCTCATGGATTGTATAAACATTACTTATTCTGCAGTTCATAGATTTGAATGACAGTGAAACCATTGGGCGAGCGCTATTCAACATTTCTTACTCGGTTCCTTTTATAACTTGTGTAGATCTGCTTTTGACAATACAATTTATTCAAGTCCAATAGTTTGCGTTCACTGCCTATGCTAGGTAAGTGAAGTGTATGTAAATACATTTTCAATAAATGAATAAAATAAAAATAGTATTACTCCCAATGCGTCAGGATCGAGATTCGAACCTTGGAATTTTTTCACAAAATGGAAGTACCTGAGCCATCAAGTGAATAAATTATGACGTCACATACAAAGCTATGTATGTGTGTAGTTTGTGTGATATTTAAATTGGAAAATTCTTTATTTTTTAAGTAAGTTATCGCTATTTTGCCCCAGACACAGACATACTATACCAGAGGATGTTAAGAATTTTCACATCACGACATGATTAATAAAAAAAAGTCTTGAACAGTTTCAAGTTTTTCACATGGTTGTTAAGAGTTCGTCTGAACAATATGCAGATTGGAATCCGAATTTCCTCCATTTGTGCATGTTTATAAGCTCGCTGTGCACTCTATTAAGAATATTAAAGGAAAGTTATGATAAATTGTTATGATAAATAATGTACAGGTATAAATTCCTGATATATCTAGCTCATGTCAGAGTTATTTGAAAGTCACTAATGCAGTATCAATAGGTAAGAAAAATCATTTATTTGTTAACTTGTCAAGGCTATATATTGCATGAGAAATGGCCAAAAAAGAGGTGGAGTGCAATATCATGGCTGGTACTGCTACTAAGGAGAGTAATCCTAGGCCCATAAATCCTTCTCAACCTGTGTCCAGTGAGATGACAGCTAGTGAGGATGCTTCAACCATTTATCAAACATTGATGTTCATGCAAGCCCCATTGCTAGCTCAACCAAAATCTTTAATGGGGCATGTATCAATCAGGAAATATTTTGACTTCAATATAGGGGCTCCTGTAGCAGGCAGGCATGTGGGTTTTGTATATTTGTATAAAAATGTAACAATGGGCACCCATATCATCATGTCCCTTACAACAAGTATCAAAATATGTAAAGATTATTTAGATTGAAGTACAGCCCAATTTATAAAGTAGGGATAAATTTTTTAAGGGTATTACATTAAAGTATTGGTCAACTTCCCTTCCCATTAAATCTTCACATGTTACCAGTGTGTACTATTCCTAAATCCATGCAGGTACAGAGGATGATTGCCCATTCTCATATCCTGAATCAATCGCATATAATTAATAAATGCTTTCATGTAGCTAGAGCTGTGTACAGTAAAATATTTTGTCATTTAACGACCTGGTACACATATCTATCCTATAAGCGTCGACAAGATTTAGAAATTAGTAACATAGAAACAATATGGTTAGAAATCAATTTAAAAAACACAAAGCCTATCCTCTATTGTTCTGCATATCGCCCACCATCTGCACCCACCTGCTGGGTGGAGGACCTAGCTAGGGAGATAAATCGTGCCTCCTGCTGTGATGACCAAGAAATCATACTTACAGGTGACTTTAATATTGTTCTACTAAAAGACCCCCCTCTATCTTGGACATCTGCACTAGAAGAATTTGGACTAACTCAATTAATTACCACACCTACTAGAATTACTAACACCTCATCTACCCTTATTGATCATTTCTACACTACCCAACCTGACCTCATCTGTGAAATCCAAGTACCACCCATGGCTATGTCTGACCATTACGCTGTTTGTGCAACACGTAGATCTAACAGCATGCAGCGTAAGGGAAAACACACTGAAATTCAATACCGCGACTTTAAGAATTTTAATGAAGAAAAATTTCTTTCCGATTTAAAAAGTGTCAATTTTGATGCCCTTACGAATTTGGACAATCCTAACGATATCTTAGCGAACTTTTACAATATGTTTAATACTATTCTAAATAGTCACGCTAAAGTAAAGACTAAACGTGTGAAAACTGAGTCTCGTCCAAAATGGTTAACACAAGAAATTAATGATGCTAGACAATTACGAGATTACTATCATCAACACAAAGACTTTGAAAATTTTCGACATTGGAGGAATAAAGTTACGCTTTTGATTAATAATGCTAAATGTACTTATTATAAATCAGCTATTGAGGAGAGCTCTAATCCTAAAGAACTCTGGAGCTATCTGAACCATTTATCCTCAAAGCCAAAATATTTTTTTCCTACTCATATTAAGGACAACGGATCAGAAATTAACGATACACAAGGTATTGTCAATGTTTTTAATGAACACTTTACAAAAATTTCTAGCAATTTATTAAATGAATTACCAAAGCGTAACTTTAAACCAGAAAAGTTGAAAGAATTCACAAAGTCAAAACTTAATGATGAAAATGTATTTAGCTTACTTCCTAGAAGACAAGACGAGGTCTTCTCAATGCTATGCAAACTTGACATTAATAAATCGGCAGGTATAGATTTCATTGGTCCCCGCCTCTTAAGACTCTCTGCTGATATAATTTCTAAGCCTATAACCCATCTAATTAATACTAGCATTACTAATGGCATCTTTCCTTTGCATCTGAAACAAGCTAAAGTCACCCCTATATATAAAAAGGGCGATAAAAATGATCCAAGTAATTACAGACCAATATCAATCTTACCGACTTTATCAAAAATTTTTGAAAAACATGTTGCTAATCAAGTACGTGAATTCACCAGAGCTTTTGACCTCATTACAAACTCACAGAGTGGCTTTAGGGAATTCCATTCTTGCCAAACGGCACTAACCAAACTTACTGACAGCTGGTTGCAAGCAATATGGATCAAGGGAATCTCACTGGCATAGCATTTCTAGATTTCAGTAAAGCATTTGATTTAGTCAGTCATGATCTCTTAATTGAGAAATTGAGGCACTATAACTTTGATTTACTTACAATTAAATGGTTTCAGTCTTATTTAAATGAAAGAACCCAAAGTGTTAAAATTGGTGCATGTTCTTCTGATATCTTACCTATCACAGCACGGGTGCCCCAGGGATCTATTTTAGGTCCACTGCTATTTTTATTGTACATAAATGACCTCCCCCTATGTGTCAATCACTGTAATATTGATATGTTTGCAGATGATGCAACTCTGCATTTATCTGATAACAATGTACATAATATTGAAACATTTTTGAATTATGATTTATGCGAAATTGAAAACTGGTGTTTACAGAACCAAATGATTCTGAACACGAACAAATCAAAATCTATGCTTATGTGTACACAACAAAAAAGGTCAAAATTAGATATTCCAGAACTTAATACAGAAATTTCTGGAGAAAAGCTTGAAAATGTTAATGTTGAAAAACTCTTAGGTGTCTATATAGATCAAAATCTTCATTATAATTATTATCATGTAGATTCAGTTTGTAAATCCTTAACATACAAGTTATTTACACTCCGTAAAATTAAGAAATTTCTTCCATTAAATACCAGAAAACTTTTTTATAATGCATATATTTTGCCTTCAATAAACTATTGTCTTACAATATGGGGCAATGCATCTAAAACTAGCATTGAAAGAATTCATAAACTTCAGAAACGGGCTGCTAGAATTATTCTTGATGCAGCACCCGACGAACAATCAAAACCATTGTTTGAAAAACTGGGATGGTTAAATGTATTTGAATTAGTCACACTACATAAGTGTATTTTATTGTACAAAACTTTTTATGGTATGAGCCCCGAATATCTCCAGGACCTTTTTGTTTTTCATAGCAATGATTCCTATTCCTTACGTTCAGAATTAAATTATAATCTTCGTTTACCAAAACATAGAACAATTTTATTTACAAATTCTATTCAATATTCAGGTGTAAATTTATGGAATAACCTACCATTACATATAAAATTATCACCAACCTTACCTATTTTTAGACGAAATGTAGAAAAAATTATAATTAGCCAACGTATGTAAATAAATGTTTGAATATGTCCTTTGTACAAGATGTTTGACTATTACTATTGTTTAAGACAATGTCTCTTGAACAATTAATATTGACTTCTTTATTAATTTTGAATCTATATCTCATTTAGATGTACATTACATTATGCACTAACGAACTCTACATGTTTTATCTTTGATTGTATCATTTTATGTAATATGTTGTTTGAAATTAGAAGGCCCCGGGGAAGAATAGTACCTGGTACTAATCGGGTTACCTTCTCTAAATAAAGCATTATTATTATTATTATTATTATTATTATTTCTTTGCAAGGAAAATGGGCCCTTATAGGTTAGTTTTAGATTAATTAATACTTAAACATACTGGTGATCTTGATCTGTTAGGGTTCTCAATAAATGGTGTTTACTACATAGAAAATGTTACCAAAGGACTCTGAATTAAGAGTAAAATATGGGAGACATTTACAGCAATTTTTCATTTGTTAACAAAATAACAAACTGACTTACACACTTCAGGTCACTATTTAGATGATGACTTTATTTTTCCTGGGAAAAGGGAAACAGAATGCATTATACAGCTTATATTGTAAACTGAAAAATTGTTGAGCCAATGAGTGATATCGGTGCCTCCTTAGCTAAAGATAAAACTGCAGGACATACAAGAATCACATATTAAGAATTAAAATATACATTGCTAAATAATTGTCTTTCAATTTTTCAATTTTCACAGCCAAAAGTTACTATAAGTTAGTGATAGTTACAATCAGTAGATTGACTGTTCAATTTCTGTAGTAAGGCGATTAGATCAAGCATGATAATAGGAGAATTTGTGATGCAATGAGTGGTGCATCCAATCCTTAGGCCTTCCCATTATCACTTTATTTGAATTTCAACAGGCATGAATAGTGACTGGGAGATGTGGTTACAGTTCTTACAAAATTTCAATGGTATACATCATGTATAATATTCTCAATACACATTAACATTGCAGTGGTAAGTTTTATTGTCAAACATACAATCAAGAAGGACTATGGATTTATTAAGATCATGTGTTAAAATTATGATTTACAATGCTATTTTTAAAGGTAAGCAGATACCAGGTGTTTTCAATAGCAGGTACAAGTTCTCATAAACTGCATGTAGAGGCATTTCAGGGACCTGGCACAAAGGACAAAAGCTTACCAAGGAATTTGTGAGAATGATCATGGGCTTAAAGTAGATAGATTCTGGAGGCATCTTTGTCCACAAAGACAAAAGTGTTGTACTTTCATTGCAAAAGTTTCATTACTTCTTTAATTAGAAAGAAATGTTGCCACCATTTTTAAGTCACATAGTGCAGTGAGTTACATTCTTGTCATGTTCATGCTCTTCATATTCATCAGATATGTCATACAGTGTATGTTGCTGCCATCCGTTTTCAGTGTAAGATAAAGTCACAAGTTCAGGTTCATTTATTCACTCAAATCCTCTGATTATAGGGTACATGAGAATAATGTAAATGCATGTATTACAGTTTATAAATTCAGGCCATAGGGAACAGGTAGCAAAGTTATGTTGACAATGCAGTGCATTGGTGGAATTTGTTGGCCACATACTTAGTTTTTACTATTTCAATCACATGATTATTAAAAATTGTGCAAGTGTTCCCACATTAGGTACATAGAATTACACATGAATCTAACCTTTATAATGCTTCATCAACATTTATTAATCCTTTTGTTTTGTTCTTTTTATTATGCATGGTTTGTAGTATACATGTACTTTGCTATTACACCCAGAAATAATGATCATTGCAGTTATAATTCAGATTGCAGACACCAAAACTGAACCTGACCAAGGTATAATGTTCTTGAATATTAAGTCTGTTCAACAGGATAAGTGAGTAACTAGGTAAGGATTCAATGTTGTACAGTAATATTTGTAAATACACCATGTATATGAACTGTTAGGTACATGTCTAAGTGTCTCTTATGGATAAAAGTCAAAGGACCACTGGTGTGTCATTCTGGGTGAAAGGCTATTATACAGTATCAGTTTACTATTCTAAAAAAATAAATAAATAAATAAATAGGGATAGGAGATAGGGGAAAATTTAAAACACATTCCTTTAGAATAGGGGCAGCCACTGCTCATATGAATTGGGGTGTTAATTAGAATAAAGGGGGGTGCAGGTAGATGAAAATCTCAAGGGTACAAGTGGTAAACTCAGGGTCCACTCCACTTACTAATCTTTTCTAAATCCTTGATTAGTTTGCAGTGAAATTTGTTTGTTAATTGCTCTACTTTGAACTCTATGTAGATTACTGACTTTTACGATATGAAACGATTTTGTTTGAAGAGTATATAAATGATACCGCATAGTACTCTTAGTCTCTTACAGTATTCACTGTGGAGGTAATGATCTAGATAGGATCGGGGGGGGGGGGGGATAAAACTCAGTATAAGCTAAAACATGGGGAAAAAAAGGCCCTTTCTGTTTAGAATGGAGGTATGTTCAGTACAATCAAGCAATGCCAATTGAGAGATCCTGTGTTTGGTTTAAATAGAGATATTGCTAAACATGACATTGGTTTGTGTGTTTGCCAGAAACTATACAGGATATCTCCTCCTTTTGGTTCTGAGATGGTGTTTACCTCTCTGGAGGGGGGGGTACTTCCAGAAAAAAGTTAGAATCAGTCCATCCGGAAGGAAATAAGTAGAGAAGTTCAGCATTGTCGTGGGTCAGTTGACTTGGTGCTCCCTTGTGGGGTGACTGCAAACGTTTACTCGTTGGCAGCCATTTGGTGTATGCGCACACTAAAGTCAACTGATATGTTAACTAAGTACTATTAATGGGAAATAATTGTTGACTAATGGTTGACACTGATTGAGTGAAAATGTTATGCTGATGAAAACTGCATTGCTTTGTGACTGGGTTTGATAAATTGGAGAAAATCTGCAATTTGTATTAAATAATTATTGCAGATTATGTATGTAAACAGGGGCCGATATACTTAGTATACAGGTCCCTGATGTAAATTAGTAAAGATTAACTAAGTAACCGTCCGCGGATTACCCGGGACTCATTTAAGATAGATAAATTGTTTATATTTGCTGAATTTGATTGATGATTGATTGATTGATTTGTTGTTGATGTTGAAGTGGGTCTGCCAATGTTGTTTTGATTTGTGCGGCGACCCACGCATAATGCCACGACAATACTCACCACATACAAATAAATAATTATTAACTTTTGGTGGTGTTGAATTTTCTCTATATAAATAAAAGAATTATATACAAACGATTACGCATTTTTTAATTATTATTATTTAGTCTCTATATGTTTAATTTAGGATGATTATTTAAGATAAAACGATTTAATGTGTTCAATATTTAATACTGGATTGTGTGTCAATAAAAAGTCTCTATCAACATGTTTATTTAACTGCACTCTATCCGAGGCATATAACTTTTGATGATACATAGATAACTTCTGCAGTTCAATTAAATACGGAAAGACAAAACATCTACCAGATTTTATGACAGTCTATTTATATATAAGGTAAATCTAAAATCTTTCTATTGCATTAAAGGTGCTTAGACACAGATTTGAGGTAAAAATTTCGATAAAATCTTATTTCATCTCGAAGTTATCTAAAATAAACATTTTTGGACGGGTTTAAATGACACATCCTTGTACTTTCACAAATTTTAAATTTTATTCTTCATACTTAAGAAAAGTGGCAATTTTTTGTGTATTCATAAAAAAAATATCAAAACTATAATTCAGAAAATTCAGATTATCTATTAAAATTTGTGAAAGTGCAAAGATATGCCAATCAAACCCGTCTATGAGTTCGAAATTACAATACCTTCGAGATGAAATAAGATTTTTATTTTATTATATTTTTGTGTAAAATGCTATAGCAATATATACAGTATATAAGTCGTTAAATCACTATACAGAAAATTTGAGAAAATCTTAACATCAAATCTGTGTTGAAGCACCGTTATAATAAACATGGATTGCAAACATTTTTTTAATATAAATTACTAGTACTTTTAATGATTTAAAAGCAATAAATTATTTTGCATTGAAAGTTTTTTAAAAAAATATATACAAAAAGTATTATTTGGACTTATAATATTTTCATAAAAACTATACACCCATGAACATGATTGTCCATTTTCAATGAAACATGGACTTGGAAAGGGAAAGATATAGCATAATCAAGAAGACCCTATAAAAAACTCGATACCATATTGAACTATTGTTTACTGTAATAAAGTTAAGTATCAATGCATTCCCTTCAATAGACTTAAAATTATTTTAGTTTGTACTCTCTTATTCAATCACGTAATATTGAATGCAATTTCTACTTGTTATTTACACAATCATTTTTTGCACGTATTACTTCATATTAAAATAAAGAAAGATTATAAGCAGAAAATACAAACATGAAAAAAGTCATATTCTTTCTTGTCCTTCACATCCCTTAAACATAGGATGATAAATATCAAATTTTAATCTAAGGAAGCACTGAATAAATATATTATTCCAAATGTCTCCATTCAAATGTTGACAACACTTACATTTTTGTATGCCCGTTCTAAGAATTTGAGTCAAGAAGTAGTTACTTTTCCATGGTGAACTAACTACTCGTACATGAAATCTAAAATTCAAATCCGTCTCTTAAATTTTCTGTTTTTGAATTTTGAAGCTGATTGTCGGAAGGGGGAGGGGTGTCCCGTACCAAACCAGGTCATACGTTATAGAAATAAGTTGTCTTCCTCTTCGGATATAAACCGATCAGAGGCTAGATAATAATAAAATTGAATTATAGATAAATATTAATATTTTCATTATAAGTATGTCATTTGAGTACAAAGCTTTGATTTTGCTGAAAAAAATCATCGCATCTACATCTCCTCTTGTAATTTTGACTTCCATCGAGGATTAGTTTTAAAACTGTAAGATAACTACAAGATGTGTTTGTGAAACACTGATGTCCCCGTATGGAAACATAGCAAAGATTAAACTTTTCTTAAATGCAAATTGCTTTGTGTCCAATGAAGGGTCTTCTCACACGGATTACATATATAAAGTATGAAAGCGCAATCCCTTACCGTTCAAATGTTATGACCAAGGTTAAAGTTTTTTCACAAGTACGAATATCTACAAGGTTAAGATCAAAGGTTCAAGATTGTTGGTAACCAATGAAAGGTCTGATAACGAAGAATACATATCTGAAGTATAAATGCCCTGGCATTTACTGTTCAAAAGATATGACCAAAGTAAAAGTTTAAAATTTTCATGTAAAAGTGCATCAAAGTCCAAGGTCAAGGTCAAAAGATCAAATTTGGTGGAACCCAAAGAAGGGTCTTGTCACAAGGAATACACATGTGAAATATGAAAGCCATGGCTCCACAAAATCAAAAGTTACGGGCAAGGTTTTTGCGGACAAACAGACAGACGGACGGACACGACAAAAACTAAATACCCCCGAAACTTCGTTTACGGGGGCATAAAAATCTATAATATGTACAGAGTATAATTATAGAAGGTTCAATCTAAATATTTGTTCACACTAAGCCTCAGCCAAAATAAAATTTGCATATATATATAAGGAATGACTCTTGGCTGAATTATTTGAGAATATCCTGATTTTGGTCAGTTAACGCTTTAAAATCCGCGAATTGAGGTTGTAAAATTGTGCTTTTTTATTATTTTCAATTTGCTGCTCAATAATACTACCGTAGTAACGGAAGTGATCGGGTGCTAGGGGATGTAACAATTTATACATAGGCCTAGAAACATTGTTGTTTGTTTACATGTAGTAATATCGATTTACTGTTTGAAGTTAAAGATATATTTATTAAATCTGAAATTTACCACGAATCCTATGAACTGGGATGAGATCTAGAGGATTTCATGGATACAGATGGTTCAGCTAGTTTCCGGGGGGGGGGGTGTATTATACCAGGTCATACAGAAATGATTTGTGTTCCTTTTTGGATATTGGCCAATCAGAGGCTAGATTATAACAAGATAAAATTATATCTAAATGATATATTCAGTATAAGTATGTCATTTGATAAAGTTAAAATGTGCTGCATTAGATAAACCAGTTAACTACTTCATATAAGGGTTATAAAATAGATTTCGTGTATCTTATTTGATACTGTAAACCAATTATTATACGCGTCATTTTTTATTCGCGACTGACCCCTAGAGAACTAATCCGCGACGATTTATTTCCGCGAACAAGTGGTCACATTTTTTATTTCCACGAGTATTTTTTGTTTCAAATCAAAATTTTATATCCACCCATAAACTAGGTAAAATGCTACCGTGAGTCCTGCATACGCGTTCTTCAAGACATTCTGTGCATTGCGTCCATTTAAAATCTTATATCCGCCCCTAAAGTGGGTGAAATGTTACAATGAGTATACTTCTTACGCATTATTCATGACGCTCGAATGAAAATCGGGAAAAAAAATCTAGGACATTAAAGTTGATTTAAAACTCTCAATTGTAAAAATGCTTCATATTAATTGGGTAATCGACGCTTTCTGAGATCAACATAGCCAAAGGGCAATTATTATAAATGGTTGGGACAAAGCAGGACTGGGCCATAATTAGTCATAATTAACCAGGCTATCTCTAACTCGTCTGTGACAATAAATGAACAATACTACACAAGCTGAAATAATTATTGACATTTTAATCATTTCTACACAAATAGTTTTAGATTCACCATTCGTTTATATATTTTTTCTGAATGTTTGTAATCAAATTTCAACAGCTTCTAGTACACTAAAGTTCTTCCGTGATTACTTATTGAACCGTCGGGATCCGTAAAAAAAAGGGCAAATAACTCGAATCATACCACATGAGAATAAAATGAAAAACTGGTTCGCGACGATAAATATCCGCGAGCAGGGGTTACTCGCGGAACTCGCGGATATTTATCGCACGCGTATAATACTTGGTTTACAGTAGTAGAATATCATTAACCTGACATTTATCAACGAATTACAGTTGTTTATTTGTAAGCACCGATGTTATAGTTTAAAGCCATATCCTTATATAATTTTTTTAATTGCTTTATTTTCAATATGATATTTTGAATGCATAGCAAAGTTTGAATTCTTTCTGATTTAAATTTAAATTACTATAGTGTTCACGTATTCACTTACATACATGTACAATAATAACATAAATTGTAATACATTTATTTTCCTATCTGCTTTTGTCATTGAAAAGAATTATGCATTATCCTAGGCAAACAATGGATGAAATAGATGAATGCACAAATTGTGACGAAGGCAGTGCTGAATATCAATGTAACACCTGTCAGGTCAGTCTCTGTCAAACTTGCAGAGATCGGCATAAACGGAAAAAAGGGACAAGCCACCATGACGTAATCAAGAACAGTTTGTGTCAAGTCCACACCAATAAAGTGTACATTTCCTGTTGCAAGCAATGTGAAGTACCCGTATGTATTACATGCATGAGAGAGTCCCATTTTGGACACGACCAAACCGACATTGACCAAATGTTCGAATCCAAAATGGAAGAGTTTTTGACAGTCTTTAATTGTTTAAAAGATACCTTTACCAACAGTACAGAACTAGCTACGAAAATTGTACTAGATGAAGTGGAATGCGAAGACGAAATTTCCGAAATACAATCCAAAATAATTTCCAGATCCAAAGCTATGAAGGATGCTCTGGATATCATTGTACATGATAATATAGAAAATTTGACCGCCATAAAACGTTCCTTGATGTCTGACTTTCAAACTCACAAAGCTATACTTTCGGATTTCATATCAAAAATAAAATATCTTCTCAATAAATATGACGATGTCGAATCAACAGAACTACCAGTTGAGTTTATCATGACTCAGAAAGAAAAAGTGGATGCCATGAAAAAATTGCTGGACATTCCAAGACTTTCAGAGCCCTTAATGCCATGTTATGAACAGACTGACTTCCAACGAAGTGATATTGAAAGCTTATTACCAAGGATAAGCTATTTAGGCATAGCTTGTCGAGAAAGATCTCCTCGAACTGCGTCAACACAGAGTTCACTAGAGAGAGTTACAACAGAACGATCACCAGAAAGGATAACAACTGTACAATCACCAGAAAGGGTGACGACTGAACAATCACCAGAAAGGGTGACAACTGAACAATCACCAGAAAGGGTGACAACAGAGCGAACACCAGAAAGGGTGACAACAGAGCGATCACCAGAAAGGTTGACAACAGAGCTATCACCAGAAAGGGTGACAACAGAGCGATCACCAGAAAGGGTGACAACTGAACAATCACCAGAAAGGGTAACAACTGAACAATCACCAGAAAGGGTGACAACTGAACAATCACCAGAAAGGGTAACAACTGAACAATCACCAGAAAGGGTGACAACTGAACAATCACCAGAAAGGGTGACGACAGAGCGATCACCAGAAAGGGTGACAACAGAGCGATCACCAGAAAGGGTGACAACAGAGCGATCACCAGAAAGGGTGACAACAGAGCTATCACCAGAAAGGGTGACAACAGAGCTATCACCAGAAAGGGTGACAACAGAGCGATCACCAGAAAGGGTGACAACAGAGCTATCACCAGAAAGGGTGACAACAGAGCGATCACCAGAAAGGGTGACAACAGAGCGATCACCAGAAAGGGTGACAACTGAACAATCACCAGAAAGGGTGACAACTGAACAATCACCAGAAAGGGTGACAACAGAGCTATCACCAGAAAGGGTGACAACAGAGCGATCACCAGAAAGGGTGACAACAGAGCGATCACCAGAAAGGGTGACAACTGAACAATCACCAGAAAGGGTAGCAACTGAACAATCACCAGAAAGGGTGACAACTGAACAATCACCAGAAAGGGTGACAACAGAAGGATTACCAGAAAGGGTAACAACAGAACAATCACCAGAAAGGGTAACAACAGAACAATCACCAGAAAGGGTTACAACAGAAGGATCACCAGAAAGGGTGACATCTGAACGATGGCCAGAAAGAGTGGCAACTGAACGATCCCCAGAAAGAGTCACAATAGAACGATCAGTATATAGAGTGACAGCTGAACGATTTCCAGAGGGGATGACAAATGAACGATTACCGGAAAGGGTGACAACTGAACGATCACCAGAGGGGATGACAACTGAACAATCACCAGAAACGGTGACAACTGAACGAAAACCAGAAAGAATTACAACAGATCGATCAGCAGAAATGGTGAAAATTGAAGGATATCCAGAGAGAGTGACAACTGAACGATCACCAGAAAGGGTAACAATTGAACGATCTCAAGAGAAGGTGATAACTGTACAATCTCCAGAGAGGTTGACAACTGGACTATCTTTAATTCCTGTGAAAGAAGCATTAAACGTCTCGGACGAGGAATTAGGGAAGGATAGTTGGGGTATTCCGGGAATGAACAGCATCTACCATATATCCTCGCGAGATGACAATAAGTTCTGGGTCAGTAACGATGAAGGTGATCTTGTTTTGACTGATTTCAGTGGTCATGTATATAAGAAAATTAAAACATCGAAGGGGACTGGTTACCATGCAATTCTGAAAACTGGGGATCTTATCTATGCTAATGAAAAAGGCGGTCCTTTAAAAACAGTTGGACTGCACATAACACCTGTCCCGTTGATCAACACGTTTTTAGAAGCAGAGATAAAACCTTTAAGCGTTTTTGTAAGCTCACTGAATAACAGTATACTAATTGGAACGAAACAAGGAAATAATGCACAGGTGGTCAGATTCAACGATGATGGGGAAATGATCGATCAAATTCAGTATAAAAGTAAGCGTGAGCCTCTGTATAAGTGTCCACATTACATCACAGAAAACAAGAATGGGGATATCTGTGTATCCGATTACGACAGCAGAGCAGTGGTTGTGGTTAATTCTCTCGGTAACCATCGCTTCACTTACACAGGACATCCTAGAGGAACCTTGGGATATCCTTTCGGAATATGTACCGATATCCATGGACGTATTCTGTTTTGCGATTCGACGAATTACAAAATCCATTTGATTGACGAAAACGGCACTTTTCTGTCAGTCATCCTAACACAAGATATCGGTAAGCCTCTTGCCATTTGTGAAGATGGAAATGGAGACATATGGTTTGGAGCTCAAGGAAGGGAATGCATAATGAAAATCATCAATAACGTGGGATTTTGAAAGTCTCAAGAAATATGACGAGGAGCCAATTACCATAACATTCGTCAAGGTCAATATGTTTATTTTTTACCTGCTGAAAAAATGTTTCACTGATAAATGCATCTTTAATGTTCTTTTTATATTCATTTATCACATAAGCATTGGAAAATTTTATTTGTATTGTGCAAAAAAGACAAGAATATGTATAATAAATAAATAATGCATGATTGCAGGCAAATACTAGTAATTAATCACTTAGCCTAGCCTTTTATGAAAGTTGTATAATCATATTAATTTCCATAGCATCCTATTACATTCTCTTTGCTCTTTATAAGAGGCTATCTGGGAAAAACAGAGAAATATTATAATTATGACAATAAGCATATGCTTCTCTGGTTTGTTCTAGTTTTTCTAATTTTAGATTAAATAGAATAGAAATATTGTTCTTATTTTTCTCGGTCAGTTAGCTCTAAATGTAAGCTTTTGATATTTGTTTAATTGTATATGTATATATATCTGTTTCATGTTTAGTCGTGTAAAGCTTTTTCTTCACATTTGATATCCATTACTAGCATACTAGCACCAAACTGTTGTAAACACTCATGAGGCAAGAGCATTTCCTTTGATAATTTTTTTCTGTGATTAATAAATATAATCATTTATTAATCATATATGGGAAATATTATATAAGGTCACACTTGTGTGTGTCTTCCCACTTAGCCAACATTTTGAAAAAATACAGGTAAAACACAGGTAAATCTGTGTTGGTTGAGTGGGAATGGGGTGCAGGTGGAGAACAAAAGAATTTAATTACAGGTAGGCTATAGTCTGTTTTAAGGTGAATAAAATATTTATTAATTTTAGTCTATTTTAATTTGATGCATTTATTTAAGTTAAATCAGATAATCAGAATTAAAAAAAAAACCTTTGTAATTAATATTTTATATAAAGATAGGACTTTTTTGTAAATAACATCATCATTCACATTTCAAAGTTAAGATATCAAGAATTTTTAACAATAACCCTTTTATTTTTCGACTTTACATTTAGACAACAGAAAAAATTAAGTCAATTAAACTCTAGAAACACTAGGTTTTACAAGTTCAAAATTGGTGAGAATTTAAATTTGAACAAAAATCACATTAATTTTACCATGTATATTTACACTAAATCCCTTTTTTATATTTTAGCTCAGATATGCCATATAAACATGTAGATTTAGTTGTAATTCTTGTAAAATATAAAAATGCACAATTTATTGATTATTGTTTATAATCTTTCCTTCTTTTTATTGCTTTAAAAATGAAAAAAGACAAAATATGCTGCAAAAATTTTTTTTTATATAAAAGCATTTGATATTTTAAATTGAAATTAGATAAAATTTAGGCATTTCCGTAGTAGAGTTAATCTATACAAATAAACTAAATGACAGGAATTCAAAAGAAGTTTAGTTTTGAGGACATTATGGAACTCAAAATAGAATTAAATAAACAGGGCTGTGAACATCAAGTATGGAATGAATGCCGGTATTTAAACTGATGTCTTCATCAGATAATATATCACATTGTATTAGCTTTTGATTTTAATAGCGTGTTCATAAATTACCATGATTAAATGTTACATACTGTGATAAATATTTCTAATCTCAAATATTAAATTAAATTATATTAGAGTATTCAAAATTCTCTTTTTTTGCTTCGTCATCAAATAATTCATTTCCTATAAAATTAATTTTATAATTTTTAATAATTTTCTTTTTTTAAATGCAGATTTACTATATGTATATTTTAAAAAAATTCTAGAACTTCAATTTTATTACTTTGATTTTCTAATTATGTTGACTAAAATTTTAATTTCGATTTATGTAATTTTACACATTTCAATGGTAGTGATTCTCAAGTAGTCTATATATACTCATACCTGAAAACAGACTATAGCCTGTTGGTCACTCAGGTGTAAAAATCAAAATGTTGGCTATGTGGGAATAGGTTTTTTATCAAAATGTTGCCTAAGTGGGAATAACTTGTGTATAGCGTATTTTTTGATACGTTCAGGTAACCAAAATTGAAAAAAAAAGTCATTACATTTCATTACTTTAAATAAAAACGGACTTCCCTTAAAATTTCAATCAATCGCTTTTCAAAGATATCAAAAAAAACGAATGCTGATTTACTTATCTACTCCAAATTTATACCGGTATGACAGACAAATTTAAAGTCAATTTTAAACCAAATTCGGCGACAATTTTAATTTAAACGTAAATAATAGATATCATGCAAATCTTAGTCAATCTATGTTGTTTTTATTTTAGCTCGGAAGCCTGTTGAGGCCAGTTCAGAGAAAGAAATATATATTAACCGCATTAAATCGTAAAAATCATTGCATTTAAATGCAAAATTATTGTTGTGTTAAGTCGCAAATTAACATTACTGCGTTTAATCACAATGCTTTGCTTTAAAACGCAGTGTTTTGCCTTTAAACACAATAAACATTTCGGAATTGTTTGCGTTTCAACCCCGTGTGTTGCGTTTAAACACAATAAAAAACCATTTATTTCTCTATTTATAATTTAACTGGCGTTAATGTGCTTCCGTAGGTACGCCTTTATCCGAGGCATATAACAGTTGATGTGACATAGATAACTTCTGCAGTTCAAGTAAATGCGCACAGTTTGAATATCTAGCAGATGTAATTACAGTCTATAAGGTAATCTATAAAACTCCTACATGTTTTGCATTAAAGTTGCTTAGACACAGATTTGAAGCAAATATTTTCAATACAATCTTTTTTCATCTCGAAATTATTGAAACTTCGATTTTCAGGACAGCTTTGATTGACACATCCTTGCACTTTCACAAATTAAAAATTTTATTTTTGATACTTAAGAAAAGTAGCAATTTTATTGTGTATTAATGGATAATAAAACACTATAATCCAGAAAATTCAGATTATTGATTGAAATTAAAATTTGTGAAAGTGCGAGGATCTGGCAATCAAACTCTCCAGAAAATCGAAGTTCCAATAACATCGAGATGAAATAAGATTTTTTTAATAATATTTTCGTTTGAGATTCTATTGCAATATATATATATGTCATAACATTATACAGAAAATTTGAGAAAATATTAACTTCAAATCTGTGTATAAGCACCTTTCAAAACACTATTTTGTAATCATTTTAATTTTCAAAATAAATTACGTTCAATGATTTAAAAGGAAATATTAGCGGATTAAAATTATTTTGTATTAAAAGTTGTTTAAAAAATATGTACAAAATTATTAATCATGAACATGATGAACGATTGTCCATTTTCAATGAAGCATGGACTTGGTAAGGGGAAGCATAATTGAGAAGACCGTAACAAAACCTCACTACCATAGTGAACCATAGTAGTAATGAAGTAAAGTATCACAGTATACCTACCATAGATTTATGTTTTGTGTTCTCTTATTTAATCATACATGTAATATTAAATGCAGTTATTACTTAAATTGTTTATCTAATTATTTTTGCACATATGACGTAATTACGTCGTATTGGAAATACAGAAAGATTATAACCAGAAAAATTGCAAATATAAAAAAGTTATTCTTTCTTGTCCTTCACATCCCTTAAACATAGAAAAATAAATATCAAATTTTAATCTTAGTAAGCACTGAATATCTCCAAGAGAATAAATACATTATTCCAAATGTCTTCATTCAAATGGTGAAAATACATATACTTACATTTTTGTATGCCCGTCCCAAGAGTTTGAGTCAACAATTAAGTAGTTATTTTTTCATGGTTATCTAACTACTCGTATATGAAATCTTAAATTCAATTCCGTCTAAAAAAAATTCTGTTTTTGAATTTTGAAGCTGGTTGTCGGAAGGGAGGGGGTCCCACAACAAAACAAATCATACTTTACATAAATAAGCGTTCCTTTTTGGAATTAAACCGACTACAGGCTAGATTATAACAAAATTGAATTATATTACACAATAAGTATTTCATTTGAATTAAGAGCTTTGAATTTAATGGGAAAAATTATCTTATCAACAATAGTACATGTACTCTTGTAAATCTGACTTTCATCGAGGATTAGTTTTAAAACTGTAAGATAACTAAAATCTAGAATATAGGTCCAGAATATAATTATAGGTTCAATTCAAATATTATGTTTAAACTGAGCTCAAAAAACAAATTGCTTGTATTTAAGGAATATCTCTAATTCTTGGCCAAATTATTCGAGTATAACCTTGTTTTGGTCAGTTTACGCTGTAAAATCCGCGAACTGAAGGTTTAAAATTCTGCTTTTTTATTAGTTCAAAGAACGAGTGCACTTATGGGCCCCGGTAAAATGTGAAAAAATAAACATTCAAATTAAGCAAAAATTTTCATCCCAAATCATTAATTGATATCTAAACCGTAAGATTCAACAAATTTTACCGCTGAAATTCACGTATATACAAAGAACAAAACGATAGAATGCGGCAGGGGTCAACCGACATTTGTGATTTTCTATAGTAAATCGAGAACGGTCATTCATTTCAAAGCTTTTGTTTACTATGAGCTTAACTTTGTACAAACTTGTGCGAATGACAAAAAACGCATAATACATTTACAAAACTTGTGTGAAAGTAGGAAATTTGTACACGATTAGGCTGGTAGTTAAAATATTAAAAATGTACAAAAAGTACAATGTTTTTCCTATAGCAAGTGAGAGGTATTTACCTGTATGACCCATGTTGAACCCACTTGTGGAATAAATTATTTAAAATACTGAAAGTCACGTGAGTTCTACCCAGGTAAACATTCCTCAAAGGTGCTCACTGTAAAACATAGACAGGTTTTTATTTACTTTTTAATCATTTAGTCAAATTCGCGCCGCTTAGAAATATTTCTATGTATCTATATTTTTGATTACGGTAGGGTAAAGAGAGTTTAGCGCCACTCATAAAAGTGTCAGACATTTTAACATTTATGCAAGACAATGAAACAGGTATTGAAAGCCACCTAAACAAAGATTTTAAATTCATTTTATTGCATATATTTTTTCAAATGCAAGAGTACAGATTTCTTAGTTTGATTATTATGGCTACAGGCAACTACACAACTTCTTTCAATTTTTTTAAAACAGATATAGCACAAAAAAGTTACATTCCACAAACGCGCCCGACTATGATCCACCATCAGATTGTTCAAGATCGCTTCGCCTTGATTTACATAAACGAAACTAAAAGAAGGTTCGATACGACTTTTCCGGATTTTTAAGGTGTCCATATAGGCATTCAAAAATAGCCAATTGTTTCAAATCCATGCTGATTTGGGTGATGATTATCGTGCTTTTTAATTAGAAATATACACTAGTATATAACTATTTCCAAAAGAGAACGATTTGGTTATATATTCTAAAGTAAAATGGTACATAAAAAGGGCCCATTAAGCATTGCTTAAGTGCACTTGTCCTTTGCTGCTCAATAATACAACCGTACTAAAGGTAAAGTAATCGGATGCCAGGGGATGTCCTTTTTGGATATTGTCCAATCAGAGGCTAGATAATAACAAGATAAAATTATATCTAAATGATATATTCAGTAAAAGTATGTCATTTGATTAAGCTAAAATGTGCTGCATTAGATAAACCAGTTAACTACTTAATATAGGGGTTATAAAATAGATTTCGTGTATCTTATTTGATAGTAGAAAATCATTAACCTGACATTTAGGCCAAAATAAAATTGTAGTTTGTTTGGAATTGCCGGCCGCCTCATTGAAATACCCCCCGCTCAAAAAATTTTATTGGCAAAATATTGACAATATTTTTTTTTTACCGTTTTATCGTCAATCATTGTGTTTTACAAGTTCGTTCGTCGAAATAGCCTTTTAAAGCGGGTTTGAGCTCCAGCGTTTTTTCCTTATATAACTGGTACCGATAAACTGCACCATTCCCAAAGCCAAAACGTTTAAAATTTTCCCTATTTTGTAACCATCAAGAGGCCCATGGGCCTTATAGGTCACCTGAGCATTATGCAACAACTTCCCAGTGATTGAATTTGATTCATGTTTTAAGCCAGATGCTATGGCATTAACAATTTTGAAAGAGGCACCATTGATCATTATGACTAAACATTTAGCAGTTGCTTAGTTTGGTTATTTAATACCCATAGACAGGATAGGGGAACAAAAAAATGCATTTCAACTAATCAGTAATATTCAGCAATAATCAGTAGTGCCCCTACCACACATGAACCCATGAACCTTAGGCCGAGATCCACACATTGCACAATTTTTGAGAAGGCATCCTTGCTTTTCAAAAATATTTGATTAATACCAAGGAGCAGATTTCAAACAATTTATTCATTTTCAGTATACAAGTACAGCCCCCCCCTATGGTACCTCTGACCCTGGGGCCTTGAAATTCACAATTCTGGAAGATAAGGGCCCTTGCTCATA
>NW_026936931.1:0-75614 GCF_032062105.1 Saccostrea cuccullata
CTCAATTATGATTTTCTTAGTTCCTAACTATATTTATCGAAAGTTTCATGTACATAAAGTTTAAATCTATATACTTTTAGGATAATTTTAAGCATCATTTAATAGATATGCTGAAATGTAAAATTGATGGGAAAATATTTCATTAACTTTATCCACAGGGACGTTTACAATATTAAAGACTTCATGGATCAGTGGTTCGACAAAAATTTACACTACAGCACATAAATCTCAGATTTTTATGAAAGGTCCGTAACTGATCATGATTCAGTTTGCAGAAATCACGAGAGAGTCAGTGATTTGAGCGCCGTGGTCGTTTTTCTCCAATTGACGAAAACCAGTATGCACGCATTTTTTTTAAAACAAACTTAAAATTATTACAACTTTATATATTAAATATAAGCAGATAAAACCCGGTTTGATAACAAAAATATTGGAAAAGTAATATATAGTTCACCGAATTTCATGAAATAATAGATTATTTAACTCAGGATCAGAGGCGCTTGGATTCATTTTTATTAAACACATGTATTTCAGAACATACACGTGATTTTATTTAACCTCACAGAAGAATTTTAAAAAATACAATATAGGAACGACTAAAATATACATGTTTAATAAGTATTTTGCATAATTTTATTGAATATCTCCTCCCCCCTCTCTCTTCTTCTCTACTAATATACATGTACATGTATTTCTCTCGTGATTTTTTTTAATTCTGTCTGTCCGTTCGTAATACAGTCCATGTTTTTCGTTCTGTCTATTCCTTTTTTTCCATTTTCTCATTTTCTTCGTCCGGTGTGTGTTATTGCGAGTTAATCAATTAGATAACTAGTATTAAGATGGAGTAACTCTTTACAAGTAGGATTTTGAACCAAATATCGCGGAGGTACGTTCATACTCCCTCGCTCCTGACTTTGTCATGATGATCTAGCCTATGAATATTTCGCAAATATAATGAATTTGATATGGAATATTTTTAAATAAAAAAATAAATTTTATATTTATGTAAAGACAATAAATTTGATTTAAAAAAACAACAACATTTTTTAAACAAACATTTTATTTTATTTGCATTTTTATTTCATGAGATGCTCATGTTCAGTCAGTAGACGCTGCCTGGTGATGGTCATCAAGATGATCTCCAAAGCCCATCAATCCAAATCAAGCCCGGAAACTTCCAACAAATTGGAAGTATGCTAACTTCCAACAAATTGGAAGTATGCTCCAGGAATGTAAATATCGCCTGGCTTCACATGTTTTATTGTTTTCAATTTCGAAGGTCAGATCCAAAATAAAGTCTGCAAGCTCGTGGTCTTGGGGTTATCATAGACACACATCAAATCCTCCAAAGCTTCGCATAAGACAAGTTGGAAATAACAGTTCATGTCGTTACCATCGATTTGTATTTTTTAATAAAAGTTTAATTAGATATTTTTAAATAAATAATTTTTAAAACACGACCAAAATGAAAAAAAAAATAATTGTATGAATTGATGTATGGGTGTGATGAGCAGGGGATGCACACATTTTCATGCAATTTTTCCGGTCATAAATTAAAAAAAGGGGGGTTAATCCATGCATCCGGTGCCTTTCCTAAAATATGCATGACAGTCAGAATTTGATTTAAAGTGTATTAGAACTCAAATCCATCTTATTTGATTTTATAGTGATGTAATTTCATTAATATCACTTAAATTTAATTTCAAAATGAAATACAAATCCTAAAAAATACTTCATAAAAATTATAAAAGTTAAAAGGTCCCTAAAGCATACAATAAATATTTATTTATGTCAATGTATATAAAATCCAAACCGAAAACCGAAGGGGGTAGATTCACTATGGTCATTATGGGGGGGGGATTCACTATATAGCCAGACTTCCGGGGGGAAGTCTCACTATGGCGGAAGTCTCACTATATGACACCGATTAACTTATTTTAACATGCCAGATGATTATGTAAACATGCAAGATATTTATGTCAACATGCAAGTTAATTATGTAGACATGCAGCTTATTTATGTGAACATGCAAGAAAATTATGTTAACATATATATAATGCAAGTTATTTATGTTTACGTGCAAGATAATTATGTTAACATGTTACTTATTTATGTCAACATGCGAATTATATTTTTACATACAATAATATGTATGTCAACATGCAAGATAATAAGCTGCATATCAACTTACATATCATGCATGTTAACATCATTATCTTGCATGTTGACATAAATAAGTCGCACATTTACATAATTATCTTGCATGTTGACATGAATAAGTCGCATGTTGGCATAATTATCTTGCATATTGAACTTAATAAGTCGCATGTCTACATAATTATCTTGCATCTTGCATTTACAATGTCAGACACAGACGTTAGTAAGTAATTTTACCCATATTTAAATTATATTTTCTTATAAGAATGGTAACTTGCATGTCAACATAACTAACTTGCATGTTGACATAAATATGATGCATGTGTACATAATTATGTTGCATGTTAACATAATTTATCTTGCATGTAGGGGGTAGTAATATGCCACTTTAAGGCACAATATATGGTGGCATATTTCTGCCCCCTACATGCAAGATAAATTATGTTAACATGCAAGAAAATTATGTCAACATGCAAGATAATTATGTCAACTTGCAAGAAAATTATGTCAACATGCAAGATAATTATGTTGACATGCAAGTTACTAATCTTTTAAGAGAAACTGGTTTTAAAATGAGTAAAATTCCGTTCTCACACTCGTCACTGACATCGTAGATGCAAGATGCAAGATATTTATGTTAACATCAAGATAATTATGTTAACATGCTACTTATTCATGTCAACATGCGACTTATTTATGTAAACATGCAAGTTACATTTTATACATAAAAGATATTTATGTGAACATGCAAGATAATAAGTTACATATCAACATACATATCTTGCATGTTAATATAATGATCTTGTATGTTGACATAAATAAGTCGCATGTTGGCATAATTATCTTGCATATTGAACTTAATAAGTCGCATGTCTACATTATTACTTTGCATCTTGCAACCACAATGTCAGATACAAGCGTTAGAAAGTAAATTTAACCATATTTAAATTATATTTTCTTATAAGATTGGTAACTTGCATGTCAATAGAATTAATTTAAATTGCATGTTGACATAAATATGTTGCATGTTAACATAACTTATCTTGCATGTAGGGGCCAGAAATATGCCTCAATAGCACAACTTAAGAAATGACTTAGGATAAGATTCTTTTGTGAAACAGCTGTAAGATATCTTAAGAACTTCGTACATGTAGATTATAACTAATTTGGCATATCTTGAGTTATGTCTTACGACATGTCTTAGGTCCAGGTCAATTGAGTATACAGGGTATCGTGCAAATCATGAATAAAATAAAGTAAGAAAAAAATTAAAATTTCAAAGATGAAAAAACTGAAATATATATCTTAAAAAACGCAATTGTACAGGAATATTTGTTCTCCAAATCAAACATGCTCACCTTCGCGCAGTGGTTAGAGTGTCTACTCAACTGTCGCGGAGTAGGGAGTTGATCCTTACGTCACGGGTTCCAAATCCAGTGTGGGACATGGAGACTTCGGATGAGAACGTATAAACCGAGGCCACATGTCGCAGTAGGTGCTGGCACGAAAAAGATCCCTCCCTGCTCAATGGCCAAAAGTACTAGTTAAAGATAAAATCTCCACCGGCATGTGGTTGCGTCTCCAAATGAGTGAAAAATTCTCGAGAGGGACGTTCAACAATAGATACAATCAATCAATCAATCAAAATTAATGCAACTTCGATAAAATTGCTACTAAATACAAAATACAAAATGGCATGATGAAAGCTACATTTATTTCAATTCAAACCTGAAAATTTTCAATTCAACATGATTAATACATTTATAAAGATCGCATTTATATAAAAAGTGAGATTTTAGTAGTCGCCACCTCTAAATAACAATAACGTCATTTAATGGATACACGTTGTCATACATTCAAACTATTCTCTACTGAGAAGTTGATGGCTTGTTTCAATATTACCCCCAACCGAGCCATCATCTTCCCAATAGAGAATAACATTCAATCGTGTCCCAATGAAAAAAAATATTTGAGATTCACAAACACGTTCATAAATTTGTTATTTTAAAAGAATTCTTGGTATGTTCCATCGTAAACTCATTTGAGTCACTCCTTTTATAATTAAGTCCTCTGTCACTCAATATTCCTTGAACAGTGCACGAGACAACGTTTTCATATCCCCCTCTATAACAGATACACTCATGTCTTTTGATAACATCAGACACCAGTTATTCCTATACGTTTCCGTCCGACCTCTCATCTTTTGGTCTTCCTGTCCTTTGCTAATCATTCAATGGCCCATTAAACCCTCCCAAAGTCGCCAAAAACCATCTTTAAACACGACTTTTATATATTCTTTTCACTGTGAGTCTGAATAATCAAAGTAAACTGTCTCATTACCCATTTTAAAGTAAAAATGCAAAATGCATTACAGCTTGTTGCGACCCCCCCCCCCAATACTTTGACACGTCCTTTGTTCAATGCATCAGAGTAAAACACAATGTTTATGATAAAAAAAACAATGCCGTCATTTTTATTCTAACTATCATTAAATATGACGTAAATTTTGTCTTTTAAATGAATGGCCAATTACATATGCACAGAAGGCACGTTCTTAGATATTAATGTGTTTGTCTCTTTCATCCTACAAAAATATATTCTTCAATACGTGACGTTTAGTTGTGACGCTGCGACACCCCTATATACATGTATGTCTTATGTTTGAAACAGCTATAAAATGAATTATTTCAACATTATTAAACCAAAATGTCAATGTTAATTAGATTTTTTTTACATGTGCATATTTTGATATGTTACTTAGTATATTTTATATTATATGACGCCAAACATAGAAGATATGGACAATGTGGCATTACTTTTGGATAAAGCATCGTACATTTTCTAGTAGGATGTTCTTGGTACATGTACATGATATGTTTAAGGGTACAGATGATGCATCTATGTAATTTGACTTTCTCGCAGAATTGTAAAGTTGTTGGGATTGAAGATCGTAAACGGATTCTGCACTCGACCGCCTGTGGTTTGCTGTCGTCTAATTTTGGAGTACAAAACTCCACAGAGGCCAAGCACAATGCCACAGAAAGATGTGCCAATACTTAATGTGGCAATGATGAGGGAGTAAGGGAAGTCCATCGAAATACTATCATAATCCCAGATCGAATCGATGACAGCTTCAACTTTGCTTGTGGTTGCGTTTGCCATGCCCATTCGGTAAACCACAATAAATGCAACTGTTACAACAGCTTTAAAAAAGATAATTAAATACTTGATATAAGAAAACTTCAATTCGATAATAGGTACTCAATATTATATGTATTTTTTGTATGTATTACTTTATAACTAGAATTGACGTCCAGCTAAGCTGTGACATTGTCTTACCGGCCAAAAGCAGACTTATCCCCCCTGTTACGACTCGAGAAGAATTTCCAAAGTTCAAGAGCATGAAAAAGAAGCCAATCACACAAAGAACCAAAACAGAAATGCTCTCAATCTTAATTTCCATCAGGTCAGCTAAAAGAAGGGATGGAATATTATTAATGTCTGTAAAGTGTGAAGTTTTGCATAACGCCACGATTTTTTCGACAGATGCACCCAGCGTAAACAATTTACGTGATTGGTCAACTAATATTATCAACATTGACATGGAAATAGTATGTTGCCCGAGCAACCAATCAGAAATTGGAAAAAAGCTCCAGTCGTAAAGCTTGCGGTTTGGAGCGTGTTCTACATATATTTACCTTGAGCGCAACTATCAATCTAGATCGTGACGTAACGTAAAACTTCAATCTAAACTGCAATCTATAAAAACGCAACTATAGCCTAATAATAAACATTTGTTTCTTATAAATGCAAAATAGACTTTTGCAAATTGATGCATTCGAGTAAAATTTATTTTTGCAAAGTTGGGGAAATAAAAGTGAAATGAATGAAAAAAAAAAAATATTCTTGTTCAAACAAGAAATAAAAACACTTTTTATATGATTATGTTAGTTGTAAATCTTTAACAAAAAAATTAAATTGTCCGGCTACATTTTAAAAAATTGCTAACTTACGTAGACTGTTTCTTAATTTCGAAGGGAGTTTCTTATAGTCCTCTTGTATGCATGCTACAGACTCACATACAGTGACGTAAAAGATACTCATCTCTAGAGAATATTTAGTCTGAAAAGATTTCGTAAATTATTTTGCAAACAACAAAGTAAATAATATGTTTTCAGAATCTCTAGTATACAGTTCTTTATGAGATAAAGTCATAGTATTGAAATATATGTAATTGCAAACAATGGAATATATAACAGCATGATTTGTTGGATTTAACTGCCCATGCAGTGTTTTTCCCTTCATTTTTGTTTCTGTTTATGAGTACTACCCTAGCAGACAACTAGGTTGCAAGAAAAAGAAATTTATCCAGCTTTTAAAAAACAGACTGGTTGTAGGTAAAATAAAAGCATTCAATCAATCACAAAATCTAAATAATAGCGAGCGCAGCGAGCGAAGCTCGTAACTGCGAGCTCTAACGACAACGCCTGGGCGAAGAGAAAATTACTACTGCACTTTCATTCCATAAATTTTTTTGCCGCAGTAATTTTGACCCACAATGGATCGCTTCGTTCACAAACGCTAAAGCCACGTTTTGCGAGAATAACGACAAATATTAAAGGAAAAATACACTTGCCTTGATTTAATGAATTTATCTGTTCATTGAAAAAAAATAGTCATAAACTGATTGAAATCAGCACTGTTCATGCAAACGACATCATAAGACGCCATAGTCATAGGCACCGAATGTCACGTGCGGTTTGACGAGTTCAATCTAAATGAAAACTGGATAAGTATCTGCGCTCGCCCTAACGGTCACAACGTCAACATATTATTTATCATATTTTTTTATAAGCGGAACTTTGTTTTCGCGAATTAAATTTTCATGCTAAATATATCATTAACAAATAAAATAATGGCCAGAATATAATTTTCGGGAGCAGATTGTTTACCGAAGCAATAATTAAATTCTAGCGAAAATAGCATGATTTACAGTATGTCAAATATCTAATATGGCAAAAGAACATATCTGATTTTTTTTGTCGTTTAATTCACATTCCTGTCAATGTTAAATGATTGGATCTATCTACTGATTTTTTTAAGGGGGTGGGGGTGGGGGTGGGGGGTCGTCGTCGTCAGCATGCATTCGTTACATGTAGTCAAGCTATTTTTTTTTTTTTTTTTTTTTTTTTTTTTTTTTTAATAATTTTTCTTGAATTCATGTGAAATTAATTGCACCATCTGAAACAATGTTTTTTTTTTCACTGTACACAGCAAAAGGGAAAAAGTTGCAATATACATGTAGTTTCAGATCATTTAGCACACTGCATTGGCGATTTTTTATACATGAAAATCTTTGCTGAAATAACAAACTGTACTTATGAATTTTATGCTTAGGGTTTAAATGAATATGTAACCCTAATTCTTATTTTGTAACATACATGTAAGTACTTCATGCGATTTATCCTATATCATAATACATGTAGATGAAATTTTAATTAAATATATGTAATGAGGACGGTGTAAGTCACATATACTCTATAAATATAATCATAATAAACATTCAAAAAGTTTTGCTAATGAATAAATGTCGATTTTGTAAATGGGGTTTATTACCGTAGTGTTCAGAGGTTCAGATTTACTGTTCAACAGAGAGGGTACAAGTGCCTCATACTAAAATAAAAAGAAAGGCATGTTAATTTATCAAAGATCCTGTGTAAAGCAAAGGGTTATATTCAACTCTGGGAGAAATTAAATAAAAAAAACTTAAAACCATAATATATGTTCAGTATTGAATGTATTTAAATGGTATTTCAATAGAATATTTCAATCAATAAATCCGATCTATATTTGAGTCATTTATTGTTGAAAATATATGCAGAAGGAAAAAAAAAGGACATTAAAGCTTGCCGTTGCACATCACATAAATACACGACGTAATGGTATAGCATGTTAAACGTTGCTTTATTCGATAATCTTGTGATGTATATTCTAAATCTTGCGATGTATGTTCAATAATTTGTGATGTATGTTCAAAATTTTAATTGTGATGTATATTCAATATCTTGTGACGTATATTCTATAATTTTTCACAGTGATGTATGATAAATACATTGTTATGTATACTAAATATTCAAAAACGTATTTTGTACATTATCGTGTGATGTATGTTTTGGGCATGGTGTATATTCGAAATCTTGTGATGTTTATTCTATGATCGTGTAATGCATATGTATGCTCGAAATCTTTTGATGTATATTCGAAATCTTGTAATGTACATTCTATAATCATATAATATACAGGGTGTCCCAAAACATATGTTACACTATTAAATTGTTATAAAAATTTTATGCCTCAAGTAATATGAAAAAAATTAGATATACATAATAAAATTGTTATGAATTTTTTGTCAAGCAAACATGTGTCACAGTTTCCTTATTTGTTATCAATATTTTTTGTTTAGAATAACATATGTCATTTTACAACATCTTCTAAATGAGGTCTCTTTAAATTAACAGTGTTCGAACACGATTTTTGATGTCTTTTATCAAACTTAAATGTAACATTCTAACAGTTTGGATGGTTTTCCACATTAATACTGCAGGATTTCACCAAACAACAGAGTTTAAGATTTTCTTTTTAAAACATTGTTAATTAAAATGGAAGTGGGCTTCATCTGAAAACCATACTTCTGTTAATTTTTTCAGGGTCGAGTCTAATTAAAATCCAATGGGCAAACCCAAAATGACTCATAATCTCTGTCTCTTTCAAATACTGCATTACACTTATCTTGTAAGGAATCAATTTTATTCAAAGTTTGAGTATTTTATGGACACTAGATTTATAAAAGGTGCTATATTGTTAATAAAGAACCCGTCTAATGTTTTTTTTTAAGTTACAGTAATAAGTTTATCAATGAGATGAATGTTCTCTATGGTACGGGCACCCTTGGTCTTCTAATGCCAGAATTAAGTCATATGTGTCATTTATGGTGCCTTTAACTTCAAACTCCTTCACAAATTTGTAAATTAGTATTCTGTTGAGTAATTTTATTACAGGATGTTGTTTTTCACATGGTACTAATGACTAAAGTAGAAGATTTAGACCCATAGTAAAGTTCTACAAATTATACCAGCTGTTCTCTGATCTCATGAAGGTTCCATATTAAAAAATATGATGACGTCATAAGGACATCATAATTAACTTATTTTTGATAGAATTTCTCAAAAGTTTGTCAGATAAAATGTATACTAATACACTTCATGTTGACAAAATATCTGCGAATGCTTTTGGTTTGATAAAGTTGTAAATGATTAAAAGTGTAACATATGTTTTGGGACACCCTGTATGTTCAAAATCTTGTGATGTAAATTCAATATCTTGTGATGTTTATTCGATAATCTTATTATGTATATTCAAAATCTTGTGATGTACATTGTATGTTCTACAATCTAGTGATGCGTGCAATAGTATCATGGGTAATATGACCCAACAATATTCTAAGAAAGTTATGACAATTTTCATTGGTTAAAAATAATGAATGTATACATCACCAGATTTTGAACATATATCACAAGATTATAGAAATCAATATACATCAAAAGATTATATAATATACATCACAAGATTATAGAATATTTCCATTTCTAATTTTTTTTCTCTATGATAACCCTTTGGAAGTAAGTGGAGTTGATTTCTTGATAATTCTGCCGGAATGTAAATAAGGCAGGTCGATAGGTCAGGAGCTAAGGAGGCCTAGTATGCATGCAAATCTCGTGCGCATCTGTCTCTGAGTCTTATGCTAAGGAGGCCAAATATGCATGAAAATTTCGTGCGGCTGCCGTTGTGTTTGACGTCAGTCGGCGAGGCCTATTGAAATTGGGATGGGAATCCTCGTGTAATTTAAATCTATGTCTGCATTTTTAAAGTCTAAATCTACAATTTTATTTCACAATGAAGTGGAAATATATACTGATGGAAATTAATAAGGGAACGCATATTTACTATTACCTAATGTTTAGCATCTCTCATTTGTTCGAGGCTCTATGTAGCTTTTGTGAACAGAAAGTTTTAGGTTTTCTTTTTCTCAATAAGAATTCCTGCTATTGAAAATTGATTTCCATGATTTTCACGCATGATTACGCCCATTTAACACTTCAGTAGACGACAATTGTCAGTATACCCGTACTTTGAGAATCATGCCAAGAACATACCTTTCTGAAAATAAAAAATGGCAGGTTATTGGATGCATTAACGGAGGCCAATCAATATGCCAGACTGCTAGACAATTTAACAAGTCAAAAAGTGTGATTTCACGTCTGTGGAACCGGTACCGCCAGACAGGGAGCGTAAAAATTAGATCAGGTCGTGGTTCCAAACGTAAAACAACAGCGCGTAATGACCGGGAGCTGCATGGTGCTGCTTTCCCTACGTAATACTAATAGGTTCAAACCAGCATCGAAAATAAACTCTGAGTTCAGGGCAGCAAGAGGAATAAGAATTTGTGACCGTACTGTCAGAAACAGACTTAAAGCAGCGAGTCTAGAGTCACGTCGTCCTGTTGTTGGAGTGAGGATGACTGCTAAACACAGGCGTCTAAGAAGAGCATGGGCTACACAACATCAAGCAAGACAACTTCGACACTGACGCTATACCATGTTCAGCGATGAATCTAGGTTCAATCTGTACTTTGCAGACGGTCGGATTCGCGTTTGGCGACGCCTTCGTGAACGTCATTATCAGTGTACCATCAAACAACATGATTCCTATGGTGGTGGTTCGGTGATGGTTTGGGGTGGCATAACCTACGACCACAGAACTGACCTTGTTCGACTGGATTAAAGGGTGACTGGTGTCCGTTACCGAGATGAAGTGTTGCGGCCTGTTGTTCTTCCTTTCCGCCAAAGAGTGGGCGTAAATTTTGAGTTCCAACACGACAATGCTCGACCCCACACGTCTCACGTCAGCAGGGATTGTCTGACGCAGAACAACATCAGAGTGTTACAATGGCCATCCAAAAGTCCAGACCTCAACCCCATTGAACACCTCTGGGATGTTTTTGGACGTCGGGTAAGGGACCGTGATGCCCCACCCCAGACAGTTGATGCCATGTTCCAGGCTCTTCAGGAAGAGTGGCGTGCAATTCCTCGAGCTGAAATACGGTCCAAGTTGATACAGAGTGTTCCACGACGCTGTGAGGAAGTGATCAAAAAGCAGGGAGGACACACTAGATACTAAAACTGTACTTGGAAAACATGTATTTAGTCAAATATACTTGATTAGAATCCACTGACAATAAAGCAAATATACCTATAAAGAGGTAGAGCCACTTTGGGCTTTATTTGGCCCTGAGAATTTCTGAAAATTCAAAACCGCTCAGTTTAGGTTGCAAATGCAGTATTTATTACTTGGACTGTTGGTGACCACTTATCTTTAAATTGTGACGTAATTTCACATGTATTCAATGCATAATGACGTCATAAAATGCGTCATTTTCCTCATATCCTGTAAATTCCTTTGAAAATGACCTAGAGATGAAGCGTTTTTTTCAATATTTTGTATAGAGCACAACCTCTGATCCAAAATATGCCAATACATAATGAAAGGCCTATTTCTGAAGATCAAAAAACATGTTTTAATTTTTGGATCGTGGGCTGTGCTCATATTTAAATTCTTTGCTGAAGGTAGTCAAATAAGCATATTTTCTGCAAATTTCAAGAACATTGCAATTTCTCAAAGCCCGTTTTCAAATATTTGGATTCTCAAAAACAAATTTCGTTATAGAACATGAAAGCACCAAGTGTCTACTTTATTTTGATATATGAAAATGGAAAGAGGGTGATAGTTAATTAATTGATATAAGTACAGGGCCATTTTATGCAAAAGATGGCTCTTGCTCTTTATGTGTTCCCTTATTAATTTCCATCAGTATATAAGGAATCACTGTTTAGTTAGTATAGTATGCCAGGGACATCAACAATAGTGGGAAACATGGGATAATTTATGCATAACGGGCCTCGCCCGTAATGCAAATTATGCCCTGTCATACTATACTAACAAGACAGTGCTTCCTTAAATATACATCACAAGATTATAGAATATTTCCATTTCCAACTGTTTTCTCTATGACAAACAATACAAAAGTGAATCTTGTTCATTTCTTCGTGATTCCTGTGGCATGTAAATTTCTAAAAATATCTTTACTTATATGGTCTTCAAATTCTCTTATCAAAATCTTGTGAATTGGTATTAGTTTTAAGTGATTTTTCAGGGCATACCATTAAGTCACGGAGCAACAAAACCTTCGACGTCACAGGCATAAGGCATTTATAAAAAAAAAAAAACAATGGGATTCAGCTTTCATTTTCTAAACATTTTCCAAAGAGTACCTGTACTGTTTGAGTTACCTTATCTACTCAACATCCAAACACTATTTCTTGTCAAACATAAAATCTATTAAAAAAATAAAAATAAAATCTTTTTTGTGTTTTAAAACCAAAAGCTGCAGGTATTTATGAGATATAGTGTAATATTGGTGGCTCTCAATCACGTTCTTTACAGTCGGGATAAAGTTTTCGTCGATAACCTTCTTCCCGTCCTCCCGTATAGCCTTTTTGCAGAGGTCTAACGGTATAAAATTTCAATTTCCTTTTGTGGACGAATGTCACGAATAACCTAGTTAACTACATGTTATATTATGCATAGTTTTGATCTATGTTGGCGATATCTCGAGCATTACACATAATTTAACAAAAACGTGGTGCGCCGTCAATTCACGAGACGTCATTTTCAGTCGTTTACCCGAAAATCGCATAAGAGAAAAATACCTATGTTTCTCTTTGTACTTCAAATATCACGTCAGAAATCTAAATACACAATAATAAAACAATTTAAAGATACATTTGAGAAAATTGTCGAAAAATATCGCGAATTATAGAAAATTGATGAGTTAAGTTTTGGATTCCGCATGTGTTTGCTTCAAATTTTTTGTCGTGCTCCGTACCTCTCCATAAGCGATATCAACAAACCGATAATTTTAGTAGAATTTTTTTAAAATACAAAAATGTTGCCCAAAATTTAGTGGATTCTTTAAGATACATACTTCTGTGAAGTTTCATAACTATATATGACGTCTATAAGAGTAAATAATAGCACAGTCCGCGTAATTTTTGAACAACCCTCGTATGATATATCTTTTTACAAACAAAACAAATAATGAATTATCTTCGGATCTAAAGCAAGTCATTGGCGCAACGCTGTCCATTATCACCGAGGCCTCGCGAGACCGAGAACTTCACTTCCGTAAACATGGTAAGCAACCAATCTGAACCACGTGGAGAAATCGGCATTGCCACATAGATCATCCAATACAAACATTGTCCCTCAGTCATTTACCACCCAACTTCTTACGCAATTTAACGTCCTCTATTATTTTAAACACACAATTCCGTTTCCTGACCATGCTGACCAACTCCTGTTTCATCAACTGCAACATTGCATTCAATATGGCGGCAGAGAAGTGGCCCAGGGCCTATACACGTGTTCATGCTTCCGACAACCAAAATCTAGGTCACATATAAAATCTAAATTAGCAAGATTGATTTGATTGTAATGTAAAATTTTTTTGTTGTTTATCTTACAAATGTTGATATTTGACTGCAGTAAAACTAAATAATCATTAAATTTGTTTCGAGTTTGTATGGGACTTTTTTTTATAGTAATATTTGACGTAAAGGGGTGGAGCAATGGAAAATAACATGGGATGCCTCATGCATTTCAAATCTACTACATTAGACGGTATTTTGATTTATTTTAAGATTGTTATTTCAAGTAAAAATGGAAATATAAGGAATCACTGTTTAGTTAGGAAAGTATGCCAGAGACATCAAAAATAGTTGGAAACGGGATAATTTTAGCATAACGGGCTTCGCCCTATATGCAAATTATCCCATGTTTCCCACTATATTGTTGATGCCCTGGCATACTCTCCTAATTAGACAGTGAATCCTTAAATATATACATTAACAAGATATTGCACATACATTACAAGTTTGTAGAACATACATCACAAGATTTCGAATATATATCACAAGATATTGAACAATATTAAGCTTAAAGTAATTCAATACAATATCTTGCCTTATGAACTGATACATGCAGTGCTTTTGTACGTTCCCATTTTATAATAAACCATCCGGGTGTGACAATGGCCCCAAGCCAAAGGCAAAAAGTGAGAGATACTGACACCAACACAAGCACTGCTGGGGGTCTTTTCTCATGCATCCCGACAAACTGAAATTGAATATGATTGCGAACATCGTGCGGTTAGAGGAACAAATAAGTTTAATTTATTAACAATAAAAAGATGTGTAATTTATGTAAACTAAGTTTATTTTCTTTACTTTATTAAGGTATTCTCATTCAAACAATGTTTAGGTTGAAAACATTTTACACATTTTATCGTTTGTATGTACAACGAGAATTCAACTAAAAAGCAATTATCGATTATATAAGACAATTAAACGTATTTCGGAAATGTCCTACGTCGGATTTTTAGTAAAACATTTGTTTTATGAAAGCATTAATTCCTGACTAGTTTCATATGGAAAATATATATATTGTACTTACCTTAGAAAAAATACCACGTAAATTGCAAACCCGGACGTTATGCTGCAGTTCGAGCAATAAATAAGTCTACCTGTGTTAACGTTTAACATGCATATATACATTTGATTTTAGAGATAGCTGGATTTTATGTCAAGAAAAATACCCTTTTTTGAATTTCTCCTGCAGCTTCATGTGTTTTTTATCTTTCTTTTAAAACATAAAATTGAATGCACTAGCTGTCAGAGACAATTTAGAAATAAATTTTATTACATTTAACCAAGCAGAAAAAGGTAGACGTGATACCTTTCATTTTCTACAAAACAAATGGTGTACTATGTAATATGTAAAATAAATTTTAGAAAAAGTTGAAACAAGTATGTTCATTTATTTTTTAAGACGAAAGTTTCATTACGTTTCATTCGTTACAATTTCTGACATCAAATAAAAACAATAAAAAACTCTGTCTGAGAAAATTAACAAGATAAGACAGACTGGTATAATTTTAAAAATAATTGTTACTACAAATAATCTTAAAGTTAAAGATATATATTTTGGATATGATGATAGGACAATTATGTGTAAAAGAAAGAATCTTTAGCTATGAGGATTTGCAGAGCCGTACATGTATACTGTATGCCTACATGTACATACATTGTAATGACAATTAAATTTATCGGTGAACATTTTTGGTTTGTTAAATTTGTGTAATGTTTATATGCATGCAAAATTGGTGATAGCACAATAAATTGATAGAGGAATTAAATACACGTATACTTAAAAAATTGAGAAAAAAAACCTCCCTCAAAATATTGACCCTTAAGACACCCCTATAAAATTGGGTTTGCAAATCAAGTGAACGATCCCATTTTATAAATAATAACAATAAAATATAGGTGATTTTAATGATCAGTGCAGTGTAAATTTAAACATCTGATTTCTTCTAAAGAAAAAGTTTTAAAAATGCAGAGTTTGGTAAACTTTATACCCTGTCTTTAGCAATAAATAAGCACGTTAGGAGAATTTCTATACATGTACTGATAAAGCGGTATTTGTAACATTCCTCTTTTTGTTATATATAGTTATTTTATTTTATATTCTTTACATCAATTGCAAATATTTTGAATAGGATACAAAAACAAAATATCATATTTTTAAAAATTTTATTGCACGTACGCTTTGTACAAAATCTGTTAGAAAAAAAATTGGTATAACACGCTCTACCATTCGCAAACAAAAATGTTAGTAATGAAAAAAATTATTCACATTCAAGTATAAAGGATACTAAATTTTGTTGGGTTGTTGCAGATGTAATAAGGTGTTAACCGAGGTTTTTTTTTAAGAAAAAGAAGAATTATTTATATGAAGAAAAATCAAAATTCAGTTGATAAAATAAAGGGAATGTGATGTGGAACCCTTCGTCACTTTCCTATTTCATTTTTTCGTCTTATGCAAACATACAAAAATATGCACGTTAAAAATCTGATTTCAACTTGATTTTTCTCCTTCAATAATTAATACCTGGTCCTAAACACCGACTACGAGGGTTGATTTAAAAGTCGCCCGCGTGGTGCAGCGGTTAGAGCGTCTGCTCTAAAGTCGCGGAGTAAGGCGTTGATCTTTACGTCGCGGGTACGAATCCCACTGCGGGACGTGGAGACCGGTCCTTCAGGTCACACCATATAAACCAAGGTCCCTTGTCGCAGTAAGTGCTAGCACGAAATCTCTCCCTGCTCAATGATCCTGAGTGCTGAGTATAGAACAAAATTTGGAGTTCTCCACCGGCAAGTGGTGACGTCTCCATATGAGTGAAAAGTTCTCGAGAAGGACGTTCAAAAATATAGATAAAATCAACCAATCAACCACAAGTATGTGAATTTAATTGAATTTCTTCTAGTCGACGTAGAACAACAAAATTAATCATGATGAAAACTACATTTATTTCAAATCAGACCTGAAAATTTCAATTTAACATGATTAATACATTTTATATGATGGCATTTATATATAAAGTGCGCTACCGCTTGGAAGTCGCCGCATCTAAATAACGTCATATATAATGGATACACACCGTCATACATTCCAACTATTCTCTACTGAGAAGTTAATGGCCTGTTTTAATTTTCCCCTCAAACGCGCCATCAACTTCAAGAGAATAACATTGAAACGTGTCTCAATAAAAAAATATTTGAGATTTACGAACATGTTCAAAAATTTGTTATTTTTAAAGAATTCTTGGTTAGGCCACTCGTACATTCACTCTTTTTATAATTAAGTCCTTTGTCAATATTTCTTTATCAGTACACGAGACAAAGTATTCATATCCCTTGCTATACATGTAATAGGATACACTCATGTCTTTTGACAACATCAGACACCAGTTACTCCTATACGTTTCCGTTTGACCTCTCATCCTTTGGTCTTCCTGTCCTCTGCTGATCATTCAATGGCCCATCAAACCGTCCCAAAATCGCTGAAACCAGCTAGAAAAGAGACTTTTTAAAACATTCTTTTCACTGTGAGTCTGATAAACCAATATAACTTTCTCTACTAGTAATTTCCCCGTTTGAAGTAAAAATGCAAAATATATTACAACTCCTTGCGACTCCCCACTTTCACCCCCATTTTGACAAGTCCTTTGTTCAATGCCTCAGAGTGAAACCTTACTGTTTATAATCAAAAATAAAATGAATTTAAGTCAACATTATTAAACCAAAATTTCAATGTTAATTAGATTTTTATCAGTGCATATTTTTGGCATGTTACTTAGTATATTTAATAATATGACGCCAAATATAAAAGATATAGACAATGTGACATTACTTTTGGATCAAGCATCGTACATATGCTAGTAGGATGTTCTTTGCACATTTACATGATATGTTTAAAGATATAGATGATGCATCTCTGTAATTTGGCTTTCTCGCAGAATTGTAAACTTGTTGGAATTGAAGATCGTACATAATTTCAGCTTTCGACCGTCTGTGGTTTGCTGTCGTCTAATTTTGGTGTACAAATCTACACAGAGGTACAACACAATGACATTGGAATATATGCCAATACTGGCAATGACGATGGAGTAAGGGAAATCCATTGAAATACTATTATAATCCCAGCTTAAATCGATGGCATCTAAAAATTCGCTTGTTGTTGTGTTCGCCATGCCCATTCGGTAAACCATAATAGATTCAACAACAGCTTTAAAAAAAGATTATTAAATACTTGATATAAGAAAACTTCAATTCGATAACAGGAACGCAATATTATATTTTTTTTTGCATGCATTACTTTATGACTGGAATTGACGTCCAGCTAAGCTCTGACATTGTCTTACCGGCCAAAAGCACACAAAGCCCCCCTGTTACGACTCGAGAAGAATTTCCAAAGTTCAAGAGCAGGAAAAAGAAGCCAATCACACAAAAATCCAAAACAGAAGTGCCCTCAATCTTAATTTCCATTAGGTCAGCTAAAAAAGGGAGGAAATATTATTAATGTCAGTTAAGTGTGAAGTTTTGCATAACGTCACGATCTTTTTCGACAAATGCATCCGGTATAAACAATTTACGTGATCAGTCAACTCATATTAAGAACATTGACATGGAAATAGTTTGTTGCTTGAGCGACAAATGAAGGATTGGAAGAAAGTTCCAGTCGTAAAGCTTGCAGTTAGGAGGCTTGTACTATTTACCTTGAGCGCAACTGTCAATGTAAATCGTGACGTGACGTATTACGTAAAACTTTACACGTAACTGCAACTTATACATTTAATAACGCAACTATAGCCTAAAAATAAAGATTTTATTTCTTAAAAATGCAAAATAGATTTTTGCAAATGGATGCATTCGAGTCAATTCTTTTTAGCGAAGTTTGGGGAATGAAAGATTCTTACTTTAACATAACAGGAAAGAAATGTACTCTTTATATGATTATGTTGATCGTAAATCTTTAACAAAATATTGAAAATTTTCCGGTTTCAATTTAATGAATTGCTGACTTACGTAGACTGTTTGTTGATTCTGAGGGGATGAAGAGTTTCTTGTAGTCCACTTGTATGCATGCTCCAGAATCACATTCATTGACGTAAAAGATGCTCATCTCCAGAGAATATTTAATCTGGAAAGATTTCGTAAATTATTTTGCAAACTACAAAGTAAATATATGTTTTCAGAATCTTTATTTAGCTCTCGATGATATAAAATAATTTCATTGAAATACCTGTAATTGCAATCATTGTTACTGCATGATTTGTATGATTTAACTGCTCACACAGTGTTTTTTCCGTCATTTTTGCTTTTGTTTACGAGTACTACCCTAACAGACTACTAGGTTGCAAGAGAGAGTAATTTATCCAGATTTAAAAAAATAGACTCGGAGTAGATAAAATATAAAGCATTCATTCAATCATAAAATCTAAATAATATTTACATATATTCTTTTTAATAAGCGGAACTTTCTCTTAAATTTTCATGGTTTATATCATTAACAAATAAGAATAATGGCGAGGATTTAATTTTTGTGAGCAGATTGTTAAGCGAATCCAAAATTAAATTCTAGCGAATAAAGCACGGTTTACAGTATTTCAAAGATCTGACATGGCAAAAAGAACACATCTGATTTCTATTGTCGTTTATTTCACATTCCTGTCAATGTTATTTGATCCACCTGATGATCTTGTTTCTTTTTATTTGTCCTCATTCGTTCTCCTCAGCATACGCTCGTAAGTCAAGCTTGTTTATTTGGGGTTTTTGCCCATCATCCCTCCTAAAACGTTATTTTGGAGAGATTGTCTTGAATTTATGTGAGAAATTAGTTGCACAATCTGAAACAATCTTTTTATTATTAGAATACAACAAATAGGAAGTATACATGTAGTTTCAGATCATTTAACAAACTGCATTGGCGATTTTTTTATTCCAACATATACATGTAAATCTTTGCTTAACAATCTGTACTTATGCATTTTATGCTTATGGTTTAAGGAGGAATGCCACACCAACTTTTAATTTTATAGATCTCCGAGTCAACCTTTTTTAAACAATGGTTTCAGCATTAAAAGGCCGACATTAGCTCTCAAGTATTTTATATGAATTTTTTCGTATTTATTTCAAAGAAACGAAAAAAAAAATTAAATCTAAATTAGATGCTTTCATGTGAAAATTTGCTGTAAATAAATGCATCACATGAATAACTTATAAAATATGTAAAGAAAAATAAATATACACGCATCATGCGTGTATTAAATATTTTATCCTATTCATCATGATAAATTAACTTTCAATTAAAAATATGCACTGATGACGGCGGAAGTCACATATACATGTACTGTAGGCTATAAATGTATCATAATCAACATTCAAAAAGTTTTGTTAAGGAATTAATGTTGACTTTGTTAATGAGGTTTCTTACCGTTTCAGTATTCAGAGTTTCAGATGTACCGTTCAACAGAGAGCGTACAAGGGGGTTATACTAAAACAGAAAAAAGGCATGTTAATTTATCAAAGTAATTTGTTTTGATAGAACCACAGGCTTTTGGGTCGCTAAAATATTGTGTGTAAAAAAAAAAAAAAAAAAAAAAATAAAGGTATGGAACTCTTACACTGGGAACCGAATTTCGCTGCTAAAATATCTTTTTTATTCACAAACTCTAAAATTCTACTTTCTATTTAAATCTATTCATAGGTGAATTCTTCATTTCTACCAAAGCTCATTCCAAAATTCCCTATATTTCTCGAGATATTTTGAAATCAATCTCAGAAATGACCTACTTTATTTTACTCGACATTAGCTTGGACCCCTAGCCATTTACATATAAAACACAAAGGTGTTTGAGGTGCAGCGAAGAGTTGCATAGCATTTGCAAGATCTTTCAACATTTTAAAGTTGATTTCTTGCTTAGGATTGTAAGGTTAAGTCCGTATCAATTCCTTTCGCGGAAAATTAAGTTAAAAACGTCTGCATCAACAACTACACCGCCATGTTGATTATAAACGTAACAGAAGCTATGGTCGAACGATTTTTCCCCGGAATGCATATATAAATATATATCTTTCGATTTTTAGAGCAATTAGACCGCTAAAATGTCGTTTGTGACTTAGTAAGATCATATGATCCAATTAGAGAAAAACCATGTAAAGCTCGAATGCAAATGAGCGAATATTCATTTAGTTTAGAATAAACTCCGGGGAAATTTTTTCCTGTCGTTCCCGCTTCATAATTAGTGCAGGGCCCAAGCTGATATCGAGTGAAAAAAATAAGGTCGATTTCGGAATTTATTTCAGAGTATCTTGAGAAGTAGAAGGAATTACGGAATGAAATTTGGTATTAATGAAGATTTTTATATATGGATAGATATGGATAAAAAGTAAGATTGTAAAGCATTTGATTTAAAAGAATTTTATTGGCGAAAGTAGGTACCCTATGAAAAGAGTTCCATACCTTTATTTTTTTTCATCACCTCAATTTTTTTTAAAGCGATCTAAAGGCCTGTGGATAGAACTTATATAAACATATATCACTGTTAGTAACAAAACATTCGTAATAGAAGAGGTATCTGCAAGAACATTTATTCTTCAAATACTGAATGATTATTCAGAATCAAGGCAATGGATATTCATTTTCACATCATTACTTGAATAGACATCTTATCAAGCCGAGTGAACGTTCATCAGCATTTTAAAAAATCTAATGTACTCTTCGACAAACACCATAATGGCAGCAGAGACATAAATAACATTTTTATTGATGTCTCAAATAATGGTCACATTCTTTTGAGTCATGTTTCGTAACCTGTAACATTATGAGTAAATTGTAAGTGACAATGGTAAGTAATTTCTTGACAAAAATAATATTATGATGTAAATATTTCTTTTTTTGATCTGCTTTTATCATTATATGATGTAAGTTTAGTAACTTGACCCCCTTTCTCAAAATTTAATTCATTTTCATTTTTTTTTTGTTTGATATGCATGCAGCACAAACCCATTCCATCCCTCAAACAGGTTGCCATTTGTCAGGCTTTTGAAAAAAAGTTTTTACGAGTTTTTTCCCTTATACTTGTCAAAAAAATCCTAAGATATATTTTCTGGAGTAGATTGCATTAATTTGAACGCCACTTAAAATTCCTAGATCCGCGTTCATGTATGTAGTATAATTTAAGCAGAGCCTGCCCATAGCTATGGTTATCTTTAACTCTGGGAGAAATGGAATAAAAAACTTACATCCATAATATCTGTTCAGTATAGAATTTATTTAAATGCTATTTCAATAAAATATTTCAATCAATATATCCATATCCGTTTTATATTTGAGTCATTTATTGTTGAATATATTCGAAAGGAGATGACATTTACATTATCAACAAGATAAAGCTTGGCGTTGCACATCACAAAAAGATCCCATACGATACATTCAGGGCGTACTGGTATCGATAATCACGTCATGTATATTCCTAATCTTGTGATTTATATTCAAAAACTTGTTATGTATGTCCTAAATCTTGTAATGTATATTCTAAATCTTGTGATGTACATTCAAAATCTTCTGATGTATATTCAAAATCTTAATTGTGATGTATGTTCAATATTTTGTGATGTATATTCAAAAACTTGTGTTGTATATTCTTAAATCTTGTGGTGAATGTTAAATATATTGTGATGTATATTCAAATCTTGTGATGTCTGTTAGATATATTGTGATGTATATTCAAAAACTTGATGTATATTCTATTATCTTGTGATGTATGGTCAATATCTTGTGCATGATGTACATATATTCGAAATCCTGTGACCTATATTCTATAATCTTGTGGTGTATGCGCGAAATCTTGTGATCTATATTCTACAATCTTCTGATGTATGATCTAAATCTTGTGATGTATATTCAAAATCTTATGATATTAATTCAAAATCTTGTGATGCATGTTTTACAATTTAGTGATGCGTGCAATAGTATTGTATTATGGGTAATATGACGCAATAGTATTCTAAGAAAGTAAGGACAATTTCCATTGGTTAGAAATAATGAAAGTATACATAACAAGATTTTGAATATAAATCGCAAGATTATCGAATAAAGCAACGCTTTACTTGCCATACAATAGCTAGTAAAAGTACACGATTTATGGAAGATGCACTTCCCATTATGACAAGTGCACACCATATAATGACTGAATTACATTAGACTGAATTACATTAGACAGTCCAGGCGTCTCATAAAAGTATCTGTGTAAGCTTATAGCAATTCAATACAATATCTTGCCTTATGAACTGATACAGGTAGTACTCTTGTACATTTTATAATCAACCATCCGGGTGTGATAATGGCCCAAACATAAAGGCAAAAAGTGAGAGATACTGATACCAACACAGGCACTGCTGATGGCCTTTTCTCCTGCATCCCGACAAACTGAAATTGAATATGTTCAACATCCTGCGATTACAGGAACAAATATTAAGTTTATGAACAATTAAAAAGTGTGTAATTTATTTAATCTAGTTTACTTTTCTTTACTTTATTAAGGTATTCTAATTCAAACAATGTTTAGGTTTAAAACATTTTACACATTTTATCGTTTGTATATACGACAAAAATTCAACTAAAATACAACTAACAATTATATAAGACAATTAAACATATGTCGGAAATGTCTTACGTCAGATTTTTAGAAACACTTTTGTTTTATGAAAGCATTAATTCTTACCAGTAAGAAAGAAGGCCACGTAAACTGTAAACCCGGATGTTCTGCTGCAGGTCGATCATTTAATAAGTCTACCTGTGTGCAACAAGCATATATACATTTGATTTTAGAGATAGATGGATTTTACGACAAGAAAAATACCTTTACTTTGAATTTATCCTGCAAGGTATGTGATCTTTCTTAAAAACCATAAAATTTAATGTACTAGCTGTAAGAGAAAATTTAGAAATAAATTTTTTCACATTTACCCAAGCAGAAAAATGTAAGCAAGACACCTTTCTTTTTCTTAGTTTGTTTACAAAAGTACAAAAAAAAAAAAAATGGTGTACTTAGTAAAACATAAGATTTAAAATTTTTGAAAAAGTTGAAAAAACTATTTATCTTCATTTATTTTAAAAGAAGAAAGTATCACTACGTTCTATTCGTTACAATTTCCGACATAAAATAAAAACAATAAAAGAAAAAAGGAAAAATTTATGAGAAAATTTACAGGAAAAGAAATACTGGTAGAATTTTAAAAAAACAATTGTTATGCCTACTACAAATAATAAAAAATTTAAAGATATCTATATTCGTTATGAAGATAGGACAATTATGTGAAGAAGAAAGAAACTAGCTATAACGATTTGCAGAGCCGTACATGTACATTGTATGCCTACATACATTGTAATGACAATTAAATTAATCGGTGAACAGTTTTGTTTTGTTGTGTAATGTTTATATGCATGCAAAAGAGGTGATTCCACAATACATTGATTTAAACTATATAATGCTTTCTTTGTTTGTTATTACTGGAATCAACGGAAGCAGCTGTTGCAAATATTTTTTGCATTACGTACCGAATTTTCCGTCATTTTAGTTGAATTATTCCCCTAAAATAATTGCTTACATCAGGAACTCTACTTTCGATTTTTCAGAATAGTGCATTACGCATGAGCAATGACGGAAAAAGAAAATACCAAGAATCAATGGGTACCACGAATTGATGAGAAACGACCATAAACATATCACATGGATTTATACATATTAACTCTTAATACCTTTTACTCTTATCCTCAAAACCTACCAAAACAACTCTTTCAAGCTCATATCAGAATCATGTCGCTCTATGTTGAAATCTTTAAATAACTTATCATTTCCAACCTGGGATGCTTTTGTTTATACTAGTTTGTTTTAGCGTATTTCGATTCCGATAAAATTTTGAATGCAACTTATTGTTTGGGGAGAAAAGCAGGATTTTTTTTAGGTGGGAAAGGAGGCCTTTTGCACCTGTGAATGAGGACGGAGTTTGGTCCTGCCTTGGGTAGTGGGAAATCCTAGCTTGTATATTTTAATCATGCAGTACTCGAATATGAAATGGATACTGCCCTCTTTGTACACATGTACTGATAATTACAAAAAGATAATATACATGTATCATACCGTAAAATGAGATTTCCCTGTATGTTAGGTGTAGTGTTGGCCAACATTGGTAAACTAATTATAGTACACATGCATGTGCATGGAATTAGAAGACATAAAATATGTGTTTCTGATAGGACTGGAATAATTCATGAAACTAGTACTGTCACTCAGCTGTTACTGAACTACTAAATGAGGATATAAGAAACTGGCCTATATACTCTAAGACAATATTCCCTTTGTTTGTGATTTTAGATTGTAAAAGATGGCGGCACCGCATCCGATATAGGCCGACACAGGTCAACTAAAACTTTGTAAATTGTAGATTTTATACCGATTGTAGCACAGGGTACTGACAAATGACATCACAATGACATCATGTAATTTTGAATATATTGTTTTTACTCTGTTTCTTATTATTATTATTATTCTTTTTTCACTTATTTCTTCTCCGGTACTTTTATTCGGAAGTGTTCCAGAAACTGTTCACCAAACTAAGTTAAAACCTTTTTAGGGTTAATGGGTGTGTATTAGGTGTGCGGAACGAAGGTCATTTTGCCCGCATAAAATTGCACGTGCGGGCGTTTTTAAGTTAGTGAAATGACTGATATACAATATGGCCATTTTTTTACATTTTTTGATGAAATGCTTTGAAACTCATTATATAAGTATATATTAATAGTGTAGATAAATGAATGGTCAAATTAGCACAAACTCACGCGCATGCAAAAATAGGCTGCACATAAATTTCAATATCTCTTTTGTTTTTTAACACAAATGCTTTGAAATTTTAAACATAGTCATGAACTAGGATATTCTACAATATGATATAAAAAAAAATTCAAAAAATCACGATTGCATGCACGTGTGCTGCAATCTGATTGGCTTAAATTTTAAAAGGCTATATCTTCTTTGTTTTTTGATGAAATGAAAAATGAAATTTAAAAAATAGTCATACTTTAGAATATCAGCAATATGATGTCAAAAATATTTTCACGCGTGCACGTGTGCTGCAATCTGATTGGCTGAAACTTTAAAACGCTATATCTTTTTTTGTTTTTTGATGAAATGATTTGAAATTTAAAACATAGTCATACTTTAGAATACCCTGCGATTTGATTTTTTAAAAAAAATCAAGAAATCACGCGCATGCACGTGTGCTGCAATCTGATTGGCTGAAACTTTAAATGGCTACATCCCCTTTGTTTTTTTACGAAATGCTATGAAATTTAAAACATAGTTATACATTAGGATATTCTGCAATATGATATACAAAAAAATTCAAGAAATCACGCGCATGCAAGTATGCTGCAATCTGATTTGAAACTTGAAATGGCTATAACTCCCTTGTTTTTCAACCAAACAGGATGGGATTTAGAACATACATAAATATTAGGGACTCCTACAAGAAGGTATGGTCATCATGCACGTGAACGCACGTGCGTGCATTTGGAAATAGTGAAATTAAAAATACACTTGAATGAGTGATTTTGAATATTTATGGACTGAATGCTTAATATATAGTATATCAAAATATAATGATAGATAGTGTAGACAAGATGATATGGTCATAACGCGCATGCATTCAAATGAGCACGGGTGCAATGCTAAAATTTGAATAATTGGTATCTTTCTGAGAAAACGTTGAAAGTAAAAAATGCACAGAATTTGTCGTATTTAATGAAGCTCACAGGGAATATGGCACCAAAAGTGAGTTGGGGAGCGTTTGGGGAACATCTGTAACGGTTCCCGTTACAATTAGCACTAGTTTTGAATAGTATATCTTTTAAACACATACCTGCAAGTTATCTTCTAACTATTCACCAATTTCTTTACACACATGTAAAAAATTACATCGGCGAGGAGTATATTATGGCAGGCCGATTGGTTCAAAATTATTTTTGCACAACGATCACGAGCTAGATGAAAAATATTCACGAGTAAAATAAAAATAAAAATTGCACATAGTTTGAAAGTTTTTAACACAAACATAACGAAAAATACACGAATCCGAATTTTTTTACACGATTTAGGGGTATAATATGCACAAACAAAAAATCTAAAATTGCACGAGCAGAGGAAACTAAAAATACACAAACAATACAACTGCGCATATCATTATTATGCACATAGAATATTCATCGTGTTCTTGTTTTTGTGTACTCTTTATCTCTGCAATCATGTATATTTAGCTGGATGTAATCGAGAATGGAAATTAAATGACGTTGACGATGGCATGTGCTTTACTTAGCTTTTTTATTTCTTTGCTAACCCTCAATCGATTTCTAGAGCTAATTATAATGTAAAATCGAACACATGAAGTGTTTCCTTGTGATTATATCTGAGAATACTTCATATATATTTTTTTTTCAATATATTATGTTTTCTTGCTATTGACCGAGATCCTAACTAATATAGGGTGGTATTATTTGATTACAAAAATTGTGACAAAAAGGAATCGTATAATGCGAGGTAAAAAAAAAAACCAAACAAACAACAACATTGCATATGATGCTCTCGACTCCAAACTAAAAGTACATGAACCAAACGATAAACAGTGCGGTTAAGGTCTTCAATCCCTAATAGGAAGAAATTCAATGAAATTGAAGACATAACAGATATTTAGGCATTGAATAACAGGTTTTTAACATACTTAATTTAAAATATTAGTATGTTTAGTGGGATGTGTCTTAATTCATGACCTTGAATTTTGGTAAAATATCTCCCCTTTTTTAATTAATAAAAAATCAATTAAGAAAAATTAGCTGGTAAAAAAATTGTTTTTAATTATCATTTTATTTGTAATATTTCAATGTTCAGTGCACGATGTTTTTTCGATATTGTCGACATCGCTGTAAAAATACCAGTCATACTAATATCATAACATACTTAAAATGACAATAATTCCTTTGTTTATCTCTCTCTATATATATATTACATGGTATAACAATATAACGTCAACATTTTGTTAACATTGCCTTCCCCCTTTTCTGTTGTTTACATTGTTCACATCGTGGACATCGCAATGTTGGTCGATATGGAGTCGACATCGTGTCAATTAACATTGCCCTTCTTATTTTTCTTGTTTACATCGTTTACATCGTCGACATCGCAATGTTGGTCGATATTGAGTCGACGTTGTGTCAACATTGTGTCTTATTATTCTTGTTTACATTGTTCACATCGTCAACATCGCAATGTTATCGATAACAATATCGACATTGTGTCAACATTGCCCCTCTTATTATTCTTGTTTACATCGTTCACATCGTCGACATCGCAATGTTGGTCGATATCGAGTCGACATTGTGTCAACATTGCCCTTCTAATTTTTCTTGTTTACATCGTTCACATCGTCGACATCGCAATGTTGGTCGATATCGAGTCGACATCGTGTCAACATTGCCCAAAATCTTGTTTACATTGTCCACAACGTCAACATCGCTCTGTTGTTGAACTGGTAATTGAATTGATGTTGTGTAAACATTGCATTATTATCATTTTTTGTTTATATACTTAGTATCCGTGTTTGCCTATATCGAGTCGTCATCAAGTCATCATTATTTTTTTTTTTTTTGGTCTTTTTTGTAAAATCGTTGACAATACATTTAACGCATAAAATCAATTAAGTTCAATTCATATTGATAAGGCAATACTAATATAATCTGTTTACTTTTTACACAATGTCACCAGGGCAATCTTTGACTCTTATGAGTCCACATCAGGTGTACATCAAGTATGAATTTAAGCATGTCTCTTACATTGAACTAAAAAACCTGATTTCCAACCTTAATTGAAAACAGTGTTTGTCATCTCTACAGTACATGCGAAATAATTTAAACATTAATTACATCGGGTTGTCAATATATAATGTAGAAATAAAAGCAATGTAGACAATGTAAACGCGATATCGTATCAACATTGTTTACATTGCGATGTCAACGATGTCGTCATGTAGAAAAAATAACAATGTAGACGATGTAAACGCGATATCGTATCGACATTGTTTACATTGCGATGTCGACAATATCGAATTGATTAAGGGAACTGGACATGAATGCATCTTTCCACCACAGAATTTATTGATATTCAAATTATCTGAATTTTTATTTTGAAAAAACGCTTTTCCCCATAGACTTCAATGCAATCTTTGTTAATTAACTACTGCTTAATTAATGAACTTTTTGAAAATTTCTCGTGGGCAATCCTTTTCCACTATAAAATGCTTTAATATAAGATCAGAGTATTGTGTACTTGACGAACATTTAAGGTTAGAGAATTTGGTACCATAAGGGATTGAAATCCTTAAATAGGACCTTGATTTTCTAAAAAAAAAATTGTTAGAATTATTCCTCATAATTTAATTCCAGTGTAGACAATGAGACAATATTTCCACCGGAAAAAGACTTCAAATTGAGCATTATTTTAAAAGTAACGTCAAGCGGTGTAACACGTTTTTGACGTAACTCATTGTGACGTAGGCAATTTATATTATCCAAAATATTATATGTTCCTCTGAATGATTCAGCCAATGAAACTGCTTGATACAAGTGACATTAAATTATAGGGAAATAACTCAAAACCGGAAGTGACTTTTCGAAATTTTAGATAGCATTCTGATAGAGTTTAGTAACATCTATCAACTCAGAAAATTTGAGCAAAATCCATCGAGAAATGAGTAAAATATGAGGCCTCAAAGTTGGCGTCTAGGAAAAGGAAAAAAAAAAAATCTTAATCACCAGAATCAGTAGAAGGGAATTACAAGATCTTTAAATGATATCTCGAAAAAAGGGCTGGCCCCTAAATTAAGGGATCTTGAGGGGCCAGAAGTGTTTTCCAGATATCTCAAGAAGTATTGAGAATTTGTAATACATCCAAGAAGCAATGTTGTTTAAAATGTCAAGCTTACTCTAATGAGGTCGTCAAAATGCGTCCGGCGACGTCACTTACCAAAGAAGTAGTCAGAAAATGCATATTTTTGCTGTTCTTGACAAGTTTTTGGGTAACATATATCACAGGAAGCACAAAACTTAATTTTCCGTCCATCGACATCAAAATAGCCAAAAATAGCTTATTTTTTAAGGTTTTGATGCAAAATTGAAATTATAAAGTGACTGGAGACGACTAAGCTCATTCTTTCTTTTTGCTGACGTCACTTCCGGTCAAAACAGGACGGAAGACCTTCTCGTTGCTTTGCAACGAGCTTTGCTCTAGTTTTTTTTTAATTTAAATAAACTCTCTATAGCTTTTGAAAATGTATAATTTATAGATACAATTTTAACGGAAATTACTTGTATAAACATAAAATTAACACTAATGTCTTGCATAATCACACGATTAATTAAGTTGATTATTCATGAAATTGGTAGAGTTATTGCTGATTATAATCATACATGTAAAGCTGTAGAATTAATTTTTGCACTCTTCATTAATTTGTACCTATTTTATTTCCTTTACCACTCGGAATAGGAAATTATATATATACCTTTTTTCATTTTATTGGATATATATTTTTTAACTAAAAAAAAATTGGTATTACCTTAGATGTATACAGCATGTATTTAGATCTAAGTCAAACATAAAAATTTTATTCTAATAAAACATGTATTCATACTTATAAAATATCAGGATGTCAGTTTTGCTTGGAAATCTTTAGCATACTTTGTTCTGAATTCCTTCCATGAAATCTCATATTTTCAATATAAGCTACTCAATAAAAACAAGACATTTCTTGTAAGCGCTACCCTCATTCGTAATGGCGATTACATGATAAATGTTTTCATTTTAATAAAAAGGACCAGATAAAAGGAGAATATATATACTCTATGTGCTTTATGTGCTTTATGTACATGCGCTTTTGTGTTTTGTTACTTTTAAAACATTGTGATTTACTATGTACATCTATGCTTACAATGTTACAAATAGGAAGCAATAAAAAAAAAATTAGAATGGATACAGCAGTGTAATAGAACGTGTTTTATCACTCTTGAAAAATGCAAATAATTTATGTCCTTTACGGAGCTCTATGGGTAGCAACTATTTTCCAAGACAACAAATTCTGTTTATATTTCAAATTCGAATTTGAATTTTCTTCCACACTCACTGGAGAAGTTTATGATGTTATAAATACACTTAAATATTCTGAAGTATCATTTATCTACTGTATATGAAATGTTATATCATGTATATAATGTTCATTGATTTTTGTTTCCAACTTAAGTTTCTTTAATTCTATAAATGTTTTTTTAAAGGACATTTTATTTTTTCAGGACCCTCTTAACACTAATGATAAACGTTTGTTGGCAATTGAGAAAATTAAATCTTGTGTACTGTAGGAAAAAGAATCTTGAGATTTGTTTTCAAAACAGATGCATAAAAAGCTACATGTAGAGTATTTAACACATGAAAAATGTTTAAAGACAGAAATTTTATCATCAGTCAAAATCAATTTTTTGCTTACTTGAAATATGAAAATGCAAATTAAGTGATCGATAATTTTATTTTGATTTAATTAATGTACATGTTTGAATTGTTATGAAAATAAGTAATAAGCTATAGGGCTAAACAGTATTGCTGCATAATCAAAATTTTATAGTGTTTTGTATTGTCTTGAAGTTCATAAGTTTATGGAACCAACTTGCACAACTAATATGACACTAATCGGGGTACAGGTTACCAATGAAATATGTTTGTATTACTAGTTATATACAGTAGTAATACAGCAATACAGACCTGCAATGTGATTTTACTTTTCAAATTATTAAATGATTTTGCCTATATGAAACTTTTTATTTGTTCATAATATTAATAAATGATGTGAAGTTAGTCTCTGTGAACTCTGAATATCAGTAGTGTCTTGTTTCATTTGCTCAAAGGAATGTACACTTGATGAATATGGTGTCTCTCATATTTAAAATGGGCTTAATATGCATAAGAGTACTTCATAATGGAATGGACTTTAAAGTGAAATAATGCTGCAATTAGCTTCATGTAACATTAAATAAAAAGTGAGCATAATACATGAAACTTCAAACAAAATCATTTCATGTATATTAAAATAATTGTCATGAAAACATGAAATAAAAGAAGTGTATTTTATGTGAAATTCCACATAAAATCTTAAACTTGATATATAAAAAATATTAACAAGAGGCCCACGGGCCTTATAGGTCACCTGAGCATTATGCAACAACTTTCCAGTTATTGAATTTGATTCATGTTTTAAGCCAGATGCTATATGACATTCACAATTTTGAAAGAAGCACCATTGATCATCATACGAGGGTTGATCCAAAATGTCACAACTTCGATAAAATTGCTACCCGTCGACGTAAAATAACAAAAATAACAATGATGGAATCTACATTTATTTAAAACTGGACCTGAAAATTTCAATTCAACATGATTTATACTTTTCAAAATATCGGATTTTATACAACGTGCGATTATGGTAGTCGCTGCACCTAAATAACGTCATATGACAGATACGCGCCGTCATACATTTAAACGCTTCATATCGTTTCATTAAAAACATTTGAGATCCACGAACACGTTCACGAATTTCACTTTCTTAAAGAAAACTTTGTACCCATCGTATACTCAATCTTCCCATAATCAATTCTTCTGTCAAAGTTCTTTGAACAGTTAAATAATACCATCTTAAAATTTCACATATCGCTCTAATCGTCTGTCTTTTTTGAGAACGTCACACACCATTGAACATATCCGTCTGTCCTCCCATCTTTCGGTCCTCTTGTCATCTGCTTAGCATTAATGACCCACCATCCACCCAAAATCGCTGAAACCATCTAATCAAGGCTCTTATTTATATTCTTTCCTCTGTGAGTCTGGTGAATCAACGTAACTGTCTGCAGTACTGGCGATTTCTCCATTTTTAAGCGAAATGCATTCCAGTTTGTTCTGGCTTTTTTGTCCATTTCGACATTTCCTTTTTCAATGCACCGGAGTAAAACAACGATGTTTTTGATTACAACATAGCAATTGTCAAATAATTTTCAACTTAAGACTAGAAAATAATTTAAATTTTTGTCTTTTAGAATATTTTCTGACAAAGTGCTTTTAAAGATGCTTTTAAATGTGTTTGGCTTTTCTGTTCTTAAAAAAATACACTTTAATTTTTGACGTTCGGTTGTGACGCGGCGACACCCCCTATGGTCTATGTTTTAAACACCTATAAAATAAATTCAGTTAAACATTATTGAATGAAAATGTCAAGTTTAATTAGAATTATATTTGTGCATCTTTTGGTATATCATATTTGATTATATTGCGCCAAATATAAAAGATATGGACACTGTGACATTACTTTCGGATCAACCCTCGTAACAATACACTTAGCAGTTGCTTAGCTTGGTTACTGAATACCCATACACAGGGTAGGGGAACAAAAATGCATTCGAACTAATCAGTAGTGCCCCTAACACTGTGACAAAAACCTCTGACCCTAGGTCCACACATTGCACACATTTTAAAAATGCACCCTTAATATCAAAATATAAATAAATGTTTTATGAATACAAAAGAGCAGATTTCAAACAATAAATTCATTTTCAGTATATAAGTAGAGCCGCCACCCCACCCCTGACCCTGGGGCCTTGAAATTTACAAGTCTGCAAGATAAGGGCCCTTGCTCATCATAACTATAAAGGTAGTTCATCTGCTTTATAACCAGAGACAGAGAAAAAATTTTCAAGATTTAATGTATTTTCACTATATAATCAATCGAGCCCCGCCCCCTAACACCAGAACCCCTGACCCTGGGGACATAAAATTCATAATTTTAAAAGAGGCATTCTTGCTCATCATAACTATGTACTTAGTTTATTTAACACCTAGGAGCAGAGGAGAAGATTTTCAAAGAATTCATGTATTTTTACTATATAATCTATAGAGCCCCGCCCTAACACCAGAAGCCTTGACCCTGGGGCCATAAAATTCACAATTTTGGTTGAGGCACTCTTGCTCATCATAACTATGCACTTAGTTAGTTTATTTAATACCTACGAGCAGAGAAGAAGATTTTCAAAGATTCATGTATTTTTACTATATAATCTATACAACACAGCTCTAACACCAGAACCCTGGGGCCATAAAATTCACAATTTTGGTTGAGGCACTCTTGCTCATCATAACTATGCACTTAATTAGTTTATTCAATACCTAGGAGCAGAGTAGAAGATTTTCAAAGAATTCATGTATTTCCACTATATAATCAATAGAACCCACCCCCCAACACCAGAACCCTTGACCCTGAGGCCATAAAATTCACAATTTTGGTTGAGGCACTCTTGCTCATCATAACTATGCTCTTAGTTAGTTTATTCAATACCTAGGAGCAGAGTAGAAGATTTTCAAAGAATTCATGTATTTCCACTATATAATCAATAGAACCCCCCCCCCCTAACACCAGAACCTTGACCCTGGGGCCATAAAATTCACAATTTTGGTATAGGCACTCTTGCTCATCATAACTATGCACTTATTTAGTGTATTTGATATCCAGGGGCAGAGAAGAAGATTTTCAAAGAAATCATGTATTTTCACTATATATAATCAATAGAGCCCAGCCCTAACAGCAGAACCCCTAACCCTGGGGCCATAAAATTCACAATTTTTGTAGAGGCACTCTTGCTCATCATAAATATGTACTTAGTTCATTTATTTAATACTCAGGAGTAGAGAAGAAGATTTTCAAAGAAACAATGCATTTTCACTATATAATCTATTTAGCCCCGCCCTAGCACTAGAACCTCTGACCCCAGGGCCATGAATTTCACAATTTTGGTAGAGGACTCAATGCTGTTTACAATCATGCAAACAGTTTGACTGCTTGATGTCCAGGAGTAAAGAAGAAGATTTTTAAAGATTGCATTAATTTTAGTGGTTTTGGCCCCACCCCTCAGGCCCCGGGGGGGGGGGGGGGCAGGGATCATGAAATTCACAATTTTTGTTCCCCTTCCCCCATAGATGCTTTGTGCCAAATTTGGTTGAAATTGGTTCAGACAAATTGCAGAGAAGAAGCTGAAAATGTTCAAATGTTAACACACGACGGACGACGAACGACGACGGACGAAAACGGATAGCAATAGGTCACCTGAGTTTACTCAGGTGACCTAAAAAGTGAAACAAAATAATAAATTTATACATGAAACTCCACATAAAATATTAAGTTTGATGTATAAAACTATAATATGTCGAAAAAGTGAAATAAAATAGTTAATTATATGTGATATTCCACTTAAAATCCTAAACTTGGTGTATAAATATATTAAATGTCATGAATAAGTGAAATAAAATAATAAATTTATACATGAAACTCAACATAAAATATTAAGCTTGGTGTATAAAAAGATTTTTATGTTATCTATAATTAAAATTTAATTGAAGTTTAATTCCCATTTAATTTAGGAGTTTGCAAAAAATTTTACTCCTAAGTAAATCCCAAATCCATATTAAATTCGTATTTTATGTCTAAATTTGATGATTAATTGGGTTATAAATGGAACTTAATTTTGAATTTAACGCAACTTTTCGTGCAGTGTTAACGAGACAAAGTGTTCATATCCCTTTCTATACATGTAACAGAATACACTCATGTCTTTTGACAACATCAGACACTGGTTATTCCTATACGTTTCCGTCCGTCTTCTCATCTTTTGGCCTTCCTTTCCTCGTAATCATTCAATGGCCCATTAAACCCTCACAAAAAGCGCTGAAACCAGCTATAAACAAGCTTTTTTTAAGCATTCTTTTCACTAAAGTCTGAACAGGAGGCCCATGGGCCACGTCGCTCACCTGAGAAGCTAACCATTCTGTTTCCTCCTTTTAATACATATTGCAACCTCACCTTAGCCCACTGATCATAATTAAGACATTTTGAAATCTACACTATCCCAGGATGCTTCCATGTGCACATAAGTTTCAGCTTTTCTGGCCCAGTGGTTCTTGAGAAGAAGATTTTCAAAGATTTTCCTATATAATTCTATGTAAAACTTTGATTCCCCATTGTGGTCCCGCCCTACCACCTGGGGTCATGATCTGAACAATTTAGTATCTACACTACCCCAGGATGCTTCCACAAAAGTTTCAGCTTTTCTGGCCCAGTGGTTCTTGAGAAGAAGATTTTCAAAAAATTTTCCTATATATTTCTATGTAAAACTTTGATTCCCCATTGTGGCCCCGCCCTACCCCCTGGGGTCATGATTTGAACAATTTAGAATCTACACTACCCCAGTATGCTTCCATCTAAGCGTCAGCTCTTCTGGCCCAGTGGTTCTTGAGAAGAAGACTTTTGAATGATTCCACCCTATTTTTGTTTTTCTTGATTATCTCCCCTTGTGAGGGGATTTGGCCCTTCATTTTAACAATTTAAATTTGCTTTCACCCACGGATGCTTTGTACCAAGTTTGGTTAAAATTGGCCCAGTGGTTCTTGAGAAGAAGTCGAAAATGTGAAAAGTTTACAGGCGGACAGACGGACGGACGGACGACGGACAAAATGTGATCAGAAAAGCTCACTTGAGCCTTCGGCTCAGGTAAGCTAAAAGCCAATGTAAATTTCCCTACCCATAATTTCCCCATTTGAAGTAAAAATGCAAAAGTATTGCAGCTCATTGCGACCACCGCCACCGCCTTTTTTACACGTCCTTTGTTCAATGCATCTATAGTAAAACAGAATTGTTTATAATCAAAAATAGAAATGATGTCATTTGATTTTTAACTAATCATTAAAAAATGACGTAAATTTTGTCTTAAAAAATGATTGGCCGATTAGGCACATTCTTAGATATTATCATTGTGTTTGTCTCTTACATTCTACAAAAAAAATATTTAAATATACCACACATGAATCCCTGACCCTTAGGCCTAGATCCACACATTGCACAATTTTTGAAAAGGCATCCTTGCTTTTATAAAATATCTAATTAATACCAAAAAGCAGATTTCAAACCATTCATTTTCAGTCTATAAGTACAGCCCCCCCCCCTCCCCCTCTATGGTACCCTCACGCTGGGGCCTTGAAATTCACAATTCTGGAAGATTAGGGCCCTTGTTCATAACTATAGAGGTAGTTTATCTGCTTAATACCCAGGAGCAGAGAAGAAAATTTTCAGAGAATTCACGTATTTTCACTATATAATCAATAAAGCCTCGCCCTAACACTAGAAACCCTGACCCTGGGGCCCTAAAATTCACAATTTTGGTAGAGGCACTCTTGCTCATCATAATTATGCACTTAATTAGTCTATATAATACCTAGGAGCAGAGAAGAAGATTTTCAAAGAATTCATGTATCTTCACTATATAATCAATAGAGCCCGCCCTAACATCAGAACCCCTGACCCTGGGGCCCTAAAATTCACAATTGTGGTAGAGGCACTCTTGCTCATCATAACTATGCACTTGGTTAGTTTATTTAATATGTAGGAGCAGAGAAAAAGATTTTCAAAGAATTCATGTACTTTCACTATATTATCAATAGAGCCCGGCCCTAACACTTGAACCCCTGACCCTGGGGCCATAAAATTCAAAAATTTGGTAGAGGCACTCTTGCTCATCATAACTATGCACTTAGTTAATCTATATAATACCTAGGAGCAGAGAAGAAGATTTTCAAAGAATTCATGTATTTTCACTATATAATCAATAGTCTAAGAGTCCCGCCCTTACACCCCTGAACCTGGGGCCATAAAATTCACAATTTTTGTAGAGGCATTCTTACTCATCATAACTATGTACTTAGTTGGTTTATTAAATACCCAGGAGCAGAGAAGAAAATTTTCAAAGAAATAATGCTTTTTCACTACATGTATATACTTATTTAGCCACACCCTAGAACTAGAACCCCTGACTCCAGGGCCATGAATTTCACAATTTTGGTAGAGGACTAAATGTTGATTACAATCATGCAAACAGTTTGATTGCTTGATATCCAGGAGTACAGAAGAGGATTTTTAAAGATTGCATTAATTTTAGTGGTTTTGGCTCCACCCCTCAGGCCCGAGGGGGGCAGGGATCATGAAATTCATAATTTTTGTTTTCCTTCAGCCATAGATGCTTTGTGCCAAATTTGGTTGAAATTGGTTCAGTGGTTGCAAAGAAGAGGCTGAAAATGTTCAAATGTTAATGCACGACGCACAGCACACGACGACGGACGAAAACGGATAGCAATAGGTCACCTGAGTAACCCAAACAAGAGGCCCACGGGCCTTATAGGTCACCTGAGTATTGTGTAACAACTTTCAAACAATTAAATTTGGTTCGTGTTTTAAACCAGAGGCCATGAAATTCACAATTTTGAAAGAGACACCATTGCTTATCATAATTAAAAATACTCTACTTACTCAATACCCAGATGTAGATCAGAGTTACAAAGAGAAAATGTTCTTCCACTTTATAACCAGTTGTGCATCTCACCCAAAAAGAACCACTGACCTTGGGGCCACATATTTCAAAATTTTGCAAATTTTATCATAAAACGCCTTATGGTTGATTAATACCAAAGAGCAGGTTTCAAAGCATTAATTTATTTTCAGATTATGTACCCCCCCCCCCCTCGGGGCATAAAAAAAACCCATTTTGCTAGATGCACCTTTCTTCATCATAAATATATATACTTGGATCATTGGCATAAAATTCACAATTATGGAAAAGGCACTCTTGCTTTTCATAACTATATGCTTAATTAGTTTATTTAATACTCAGAAGCAGATAAGAAGATTTTCAAAGAATAAATGCATTTTCACTATATAATCTACAGAGCCCCGCCCTAACACCAGAACCCCTGACCCTGGGGCCATAAAATTCACAAATCTGGAAGAGGCACTCTTGCTCATCATAACTATGTACTTAGTTAGTTTATTTAATAGCCAGAAGCAGAGAAGAAGATTTTCAAAGAAATAATGCATTTTCACTATATAATCTACAGAGCCCCGCCCTACTACCAGAACCCTGACCCTGGGGCCATAAAATTCACAAATCTGGAAGAGGCACTCTTGCTCATCATAACTATGTACTTAGTTAGTTTATTTAATAGCCAGAAGCAGAGAAGAAGATTTTCAAAGAATAAATGCATTTTCACTATATAATCTATAGAGCCCCGCCCTAACACCAGAACCCCTGACCCTGGGGCCATAAAATTCACAAATCTGGAAGAGGCACTCTTGCTCATCATAACTATGTACTTAGTTAGTTTATTTAATAGCCAGGAGCAGAGAAGAAGATTTTCAAAGAAATAATGCATTTTCACTATACAATCTATATAGCCCCGCCCTAGCACTAGAACCCCTGACCCTGGGGCCATGAATTTCACAATTTTGGTAGAGGACTCAATGCTTATTACATTCATGCTAACAGTTTGCCTGCTCGATGTCCATGAGTAAAGAAGAAGATTTTTAAAGATTGCAATAATTTTAGTGGTTTTGGCCCCACCCCTCAGGCCCCAGGGGGGCGGGGACCATGAAATTCACAATTTTTGTTCCCCTTCACCCATAGATGCTGTATACCAAATTTGGTTGAAATTGGTTCAGTGGTTTCAGAAAAGAAGCTGAAAATGTTCAAATGTTAACACACGACACACGACGCACGACACACGACGCACGACGCACGACGACGGACGAAAACGGATAGCAATAGGTCACCTGAGTTACTCAGGTGACCTAAAAATAGGGACAATGTGACATTACTTTTGGATCAATCATCATACATATACTAGTAGGATATTCTTGGTACATTTACATGATATGTTGAAAAGTACAGATGATGCATCTATCTAATTTGGCTTTCTTGCAGAATTGTAAACTTGTTGGGATTGATTATCGGAAACAAATTCAGCACTCGACTGTCTGTGGTTTTTTGTTGTCTAATTTTGTAGTACAAATATCCAAATAGGCACTACACAATGACACATAAAGATGTGCCAGGGAGTAAGGGAAGATCACTGAAATACTGTTATAATCCAACATTGAATCTATGGCATATGTACAACTTTGCTTGTGTTCGCCATGCCCATTCGGTAAACCATAATAGATGCAACAACAGCTTTAAAAAAAGATGAATACTTGATATAAGAAAACTTTAATTCTATAACAGGTACACATCATTAAAATTTTTTTACAAACATTACTTTATGACTGGAATTGATAAGCCTTCATTTTGTAAATTTGGCATTTTAAAAGTCATCCGACTCAAATTCAAGTGTTAAACCACACTGAACTAACTTACTTATCGGCCATTTTTCTACAGAAGGGAAACCAGAAACAAAGCTCTTCAAGGATTTTGAATAGATATCCCACTTACTTGCAACAAGTTGTCTAAAATTTGATTTACATCTTTCAAGTACATAAGGTTTTGCCTTATTGAATCCAGTGCAAAATATTCTGTAATGTAAAACCATCCACAGAATAATAACAGTCTCATCAATAAGGGTTCTCTCTTCTGGAAGATCTAAATTGAATAATAGAATTGGATTGCTGCAAAGTAAAACATCACTATCTGCATCATACATCAGAATTTCCACCTTTTCCGGGGAAATAACAATATTTGGTATCATGTGATGTAAAAAATTTGGGTGTTTTTGCTTTTCAACTAGAGAATACACAATTGTTTGTGCTATTGCTTGTGACAGTGAATGCTGCTTGACCTCTGTTGACCTCTGACCTGAAGAATCATCGTTCTGTGTTTCTGAAATTCAAAAGGCAAATCTTAATAGATGAATGTATCTTATTGTAATACAAGAGGCCCATGGGCCTTAATGGTCAAAGAGTATAATAAAACACTGTCAAAGATTCATAGATTAAAGTATAAAATAAATAAACTGATAGATGAATATCAAATGCCTAAAATCAAGAGAAATGATGCTCATGGATCAATAAATTACAAGTAGTCTACAACTTGGTAACAAATCCTTAAGTTTACTTAATATTTACTTGCCTGTACCTGCCAGTGATACATGTAATACATTCCTATTTGTCACTATCACTATTTAGACCAAACAAAACAATAGTGCTTCAGCACAAACACTTATCTCCCAAAAAGTGCGTAAAAAATATTGCATCAAAAATTGCACCTTTATTTGCATTAAGGGATCTGTAGCATTATGGTCAAAGACAAACCAAAAGGCTACAGATCTGCAGCTACAGTTCAACAAGACAAAATAACGTTAAAAAATTCCGTTCCCATGAAAAAAATCATCAAAATACTGAAGCATCCGGATATCAGGGGTCCGGATATCTGAAGGTCCAGTGTGCATAATTTGATTCTTATCTATTACTATCATTGTAGATATGACAAAATATATTTAAAATGGAGTGAAATAAATCTTATAATCCTTACCATCTTGTTCACATTCAACTTTTCTTTTTTTGGAAATCTTTTCTTCCCTATCCAACACAGTGCTTGCTATAGCAGGAATTCCCAGATGTGGAGAGAAGACAATATCAATGAATCCATGCCAAACTTGTTCATGCCCTAAAATGTGATTGCAATTACCACAGATATACACGTAATGTAAAAAATAATGTAGTTTAGTATAAGAAAAGAGACTAAAGGACCTGAACTGTCACCATTTTGATAAGAATACATGGAAAAGTAAATACAGTGGACCCTCATTTATCCGGACGCTTTGGTTCCCAGTCCATTTGTCCAGATATGTGAAGCATCCGGATATCTGAATCACCAATTAAACAAGACAACACAGCATTTAAAATTTTCGTTCCGATGAAAAATCGTCCGGATACTGAAGCATCCGGATATCTGGCGTCCGTATATCTGAGGGTCCACTGTAATTATATACTTTTAAATCACATATTTTCATGGGGTCAAATTTTCAAGGTTTGAGGAAATGATATTGGTTTGTGGGGATTTGATTTTGAGTTGGAGAATGTTTAGTAAGTAATGAATATGAAATTTTACATTTCGTGTTGGACATAAATTCATGCAATCTAATTTAGATTAGAAGTTAAGATCTGCTCGCATACTCGCAACACTATTGATAGTATTATCTAACAACATCCCATAGAGGGTCACGTCAGAGGTCAAATTTGGAACAACTCCAGATGAATTCGTTTCAACAAATATATGATGATTTTGCAGGCGACAATTTGATTGGTTGATAAAATTTGACCCCTGATGTGACCCTCAATGGGATGTTGTTAGATGTTAGTGTAGCATTTATGATGTATGCGAGCGGATCTTAACATCTAATTTTTAATTAGATTGAAATTCATGGTTGAAATTCTTATAATATCTCGAAAACAATGAAAATTACCCCTCCCCCCATCCACGAAAATGAGTGATTCAACAGTAACTAGATAAAATGCACCACAGCATATGATAATTCCATCAATTTAATATTGTTCAATAATCTACACAGATTTGAGTGCAAGGAAGACTAAAGGTACTGTGATCGAGCTCATAAAATATTAGTAAACAGACTTCTTGACCCATTGACACGTCAGTCCGTGATGTCTAACACCTTGGCCCTGACAGGTCGGTCCAAAATTATTGACACCTTGGCCCAAATAAATGACACCTTGGCCAAAGCAAAATTTTATGATTGAAAAAAAAACTTTTCCACTGTGTCTAAATTATTTAGTATCGATGTAATTATTATTTCCATAATTATTCCCTCATTGTCACCAATATGACAATTTTTATACCCGCACTTTCTAAAGAAAGTTCGGGTATATTGTTGTTACTCATGTCCGTCCGTCCGTCCGTCTGTCACACTTTTCTTCCCTGAACTCCTCCTACATTTTACACAGTAGCTTAATCATCTTTTGGGAGATGGTTTGTGGGGTCATGTAGATGTGCAGTAAGGTTTTGGAATTTCGATTTTGCCCCGGGGGGTCAAATGGGGGTCGAAAAATGACGTTTTTTAAGCAAAAAGCTCCGTCTTCCCTGAACTCCTCTTACATTTTACTCAGTAGCCTAATCATCTTTTGGGAGATGGTTGGTGGGGTCATGTAGATGTGCAGTAAGGTTTTGGAATTTCGATTTTGCCCTGGGGGGTCAAATGGGGGTCGAAAAATGACGTTTTTTGTCCAAAAAGCCCCGTCTTCCCTGAACTCCTTCTACATTTTACTCAGTAGCCTAACCAGCTGTTGGGAGATGGTTGGTGGGGTCATGTAGATGTGCAGTAAGGTTTTGGAATTTCGATTTTGCCCCGGGGGGTCAAATGGGGGTCGAAAAATGACGTTTTTTAAGCAAAAAGCTCCGTCTTCCCTGAACTCCTCTTACATTTTACTCAGTAGCCTAATCATCTTTTGGGAGATGGTTGGTGGGGTCATGTAGATGTGCAGTAAGGTTTTGGAATTTCGATTTTGCCCTGGGGGGTCAAATGGGGGTCGAAAAATGACGTTTTTTGTCCAAAAAGCCCCGTCTTCCCTGAACTCCTTCTACATTTTACTCAGTAGCCTAACCAGCTGTTGGGAGATGGTTGGTGGGGTCCTGTAGATGTGCAGTAAGCTTTCGGAATTTTGATTTTGCCCCAGGGGGTCAAATGGGGGTCGAAAAATGACGTTTTTTAATCAAAAAGCTCCGTCTTCCCTGAACTCCTCTTACATTTTACTCAGTAGCCTAATCATCTTTTGGGAGATGGTTGGTGGGGTCATGTAGATGTGCAGTAAGGTTTTGGAATTTCGATTTTGCCCCGGGGGGTCAAATGGGGGTCGAAAAATGACGTTTTTTGTCCAAAAAGCCCCGTCTTCCCTGAACTCCTTCTAAATTTTACTCAGTAGCCTATCCAGCTTTTGGGAGATGGTTGGTGGGGTCATGTAGATGTGCAGTAAGGTTTTGGAATTTTGATTTTGCCCCAGGGGGTCAAATGGGGGTCAAAAAATGACGTTTTTTAAGCAAAAACTCCCTGAACTCCTCTTACATTTTACTCAGTAGCCTAATCATCTTTTGGGAGATGGTTGGTGGGGTCATGTAGATGTGCAGTAAGGTTTTGGAATTTCGATTTTGCCCCGGGGGGTCAAATGGGGGTCGAAAAATGACGTTTTTTGTCCAAAAAGCCCCGTCTTCCCTGAACTCCTTCTACATTTTACTCAGTAGCCTAACCAGCTTTTGGGAGATGGTTGGTGGGGTCATGTAGATGTGCAATAAGATTTTGGAATTTTGATTTTGCCCCAGGGGGTCAAATAGGGGTCGAAAAATGACGTTTTTTAAGCAAAAAGCTCCGTCTTCCCTGAACTCCTCTTACATTTTACTCAGTAGCCTAATCATCTTTTGGGAGATGGTTGGTGGGGTCATGTAGATGTGCAGTAAGGTTTTGGAATTTCGATTTTGCCCCGGGGGGTCAAATGGGGGTCGAAAAATGACGTTTTTTGTCCAAAAAGCCCCGTCTTCCCTAAACACCTTCTACATTTTACACAGTAGCCTAACCAGCTTTTGGGAGATGGTTGGTGGGGTCATGTAGATGTGCAGTAAGGTTTTGGAATTTTGATTTTGCCCTGGGGGATCAAATGGGGGTCGAAAAATGACGTTTTTTATGCAAAAAGCCCAGTCTTCCCTGAACTCCTCTTAAATTTTATTCAGCAGCCTAATCATCTTTTGGAAGATGGTTGGTGGGGTCATGCAGATGTGCAGTTAGGTTTCGGAGTTTTGATTTTGCCCCGGGGGGTCTAATTAGGGTCGAAAAATGATGTTTTTTATTGAAAAAGCCCCATCTTCCCAGAACTCCTCTTACATTTTATTCAGCATCCTAATCATCTTTGGGAGATGGTTGGTTGGGTCATGTAGATGTGCAGTTAGGTTTCGGAATTTTGATTTTGCCCGGGGGGGGGGGGGGTCAAATGAGGGTTGAAAAATGACGTTTTTTATGGAAAAAGCCCAGTCTTCCCTAAACTCCTTTTTTGTTTTAAACAGTGGTCTTATCATCTTTTGGGAGAGTTCACTCTTTTGAAATTTTGTTAAAACATCAAGGTCAAGGGGTAAAAAATCATAGCATGTTGGGAGCCTCTTGTTATGGGTAATGTTCACTTGAAATGTGAAAGTCAAATCTCTTCTCAATGAAAAGGAAATACAACATTAATGAAAACTAAGTTAAACTTCAAGGTCAAGGTCACAGAGTCAAAAAGTCATGATACATTTTGGAAGGTCTTATCACAGGTAATATGAATGCCCTTTCATTTATCTTTCAAAATGATCAATTCAAAGCAATTAATTTTTTTAAGGAAATTAAGTCAAACTTCAAGATCATGGGTAATGAAAATCATAGTGTATGTAGAATGGTATTGTCCCATTTAATACTAATACAAATGTTTAATATAAAAGTCCTATCTCTTCTCATTCAAAATATACGACCATGATGACCAAGGTTAAATTTATTGTGACAGATGGGCAGATTGACAAACAAATGAGATTTAATGTACCCTACCTTTAGCAAAAATGGGGACAATAAATGTCTTTGCTGTTCTTGAGAAGAAGATTTATGTTGGAACAAGATGTGTTTGTGAAACACTACGCGCCCGGCGGCAACCAAGTTAAAAAAACTTCTTTTAGCATATTGATCACAGTCAAGGTCACAAGGTCATTGACCATGGTGTCATTCGAAAGAACTTAATCAGTGGAGTATGCGTACTAAATATGAAGTCCCTATCTCCTATGGTTCAAAAGTTGTGGCAAAAAGTGTAAAGAGCTATTTTTAGCATATCCGTCACAGTCAAGGTCACAAGATCATTGACCTTGCCGTCGTTTGAAAGGACTCTATCGGTGGAGTATGCATACCAAATATGAAGTCCCTATCTCCTATGGTTCAAAAGTTATGACAAACAGTGGAAAAAGCTATTTTTAGAATATAGGTCACAGTCAAGGTCACAAAGTCATTGACCATGGTGTCATTTGAAAGAACTTAATCGGTGGAGTATGCATACCAAATATGAAGTCCTTATCTCTGATGGTTCAAAAGTTATGGCAAAAAGTGTAAAAAGCTATTTTTAGCATATAGGTCACAGTCAAGGTCACAAGATCATTGACCTTGATGTCATTTGAAAGGACTCTATTAGTGGAGTATGCATACCAAATATGAAGTCCCTATCTCCTATGGTTCAAAAGTTATGACAAACAGTGGAAAAAGCTATTTTTAGCATTTAAGTCTTAGTCAAGGTCACAAGGTCATTCACCTTGAAGTCATTTGAAAGGACTTTATTAGTGGAGTATGCTTACCAAATATGAAGTCTCTATCCCTTATTGTTCAAAAGTTATGGCCAAGGTTAAAGTTGACAAACAGACAAACAGATTAACAGACAAACAGACAGGACAAAAACAATATACACCCGGGATCTATCGATCCGGGCGCTTAAAAAGTACCCTGCATATTTAAATGTAAATTGGTTGAAATTAGCCCAGTGGTTCTTAAGAAGTTAATGTGAAAAGTTTGCAGATAAACAGATGGACAACAGAAATCAGTACATTTCAGAAAACAGTATGCTTATAAATAGTTAATCAAGGTGCTTTGGGTAGCAAAATAAAGCTAAACTGGTATATCTAATTCATCCGCAGAGCTTAGTATATTTCAATATGCACAACCTTTTCAACTCTTATAATTATATTTTAAAATTTATATCACCATGTCTCATTCAAGGGAGAACTAGAGATATGACCAGATGTATATCTGTTGAATATAAAATATGTACATGTATTCCGTGTTTTTTTTTTTAGTAATTTGTTTGTTTGTTGTGACAGCAACTGTTATGGCAGCTTTTGGCAAAGGTTGAAGTTTCTCAAATGTAAGTCAAACTCCAAGGTCTAGGTCAAAGGGTCAAAATTGTTGGTATCAAAGGGAAAGTCTTGTCACAAGGAATACACATGTGAAATAAAGTGCCACGCCACAGCATGATATGCCCGTCAAAATATTACACAATTATCTTTAACAGTTTAGACTGCAAGAAAATCACTTCAACCTTGATTCTTAGATTTCCATGATTTTTCCATTTTTAAAAAAAATATTTCTTTATCCATCCCCTGTGCTGTAGGCATAATTATAACAAATATTACATAACTGACAGATTTCTATACTGTTTGTGTTAAACTTTGTCAAATGCCAGCCATCATAATAAACAATATCAAATTAGTCTTAACAACTTAATCTATGCCAAATTAATTTTGAAAAGAAAGGCTGGCCATCAAATGACATTTGCTATGACCATCAGTTCTGTCTAATTGACATTTGCTATGACCAGCAGTTCTGTCTAATCCCCAAAGACAGATAAGGCAGCGCTTGATCAGATAGCCTTCCTACATTGAACTCATTAATTAATCTTTGACTGGATGCTTGTCTACTCATTACTCCCTAAATATTAATGGATCTGCACTTTTTATCCTAAAACACTTTTATAAAATACTCCATGATTTCTTTTTAGATTTAATGCCAGACAGGTTTTATATTTAATTCATATGGTCAAGTAGGCATGCTGATTCAACCCCACCCCATAAAATTAGTTTTTAATTAATTAATATTATATAATATCAGATTATTAGTTTATTATGCAATATCAAATAAGTTTTAATTACTTTTTATCAAATTCATTTTAAAACTTAGATAGCTAGCCACCAAGAGCCATTTTTAATCTAACAGCTAGGCTGGCTGTCCATTTGCCCAATACCCAAGGGATAACACCAAACCTCCTCACACTAAACTCATTAATTTCTCTCTAATTTGACATGCAACTTTCTGCTATCAAAATTCTTCCTGACCAGTGCTTGATAATTATGCCCATGGGACAAACTGAATTCCTCTCATTAACACTGAAATTTGTTTAAGATTGCTGAAAAGTATATGATGAAAAAATAAGTTTTTACTTGATTTAATACTTTTTAATAAGGATACAACTCTATTTTTTACATTTTTAGGATTACGAAATTTAAAATTTAAAAAACTTAAATTTTTAAAAAATTTCACTAAAATTTAAGGTCACAGTGACCTTGAAATAGGTCGCGACACACCTTCTACCTAAGATGTATACTTTTGCCAAGTTTGATAGCTCTAGGTGTAATAGTTTTCTAGTTATGAGCCGGACAGGATTTTTCCATATTTGGCCATAGCATCTTTATTACAGGTCAGAGCGACCTAATTTTGGTGCGCGACACACCGTCTACCCAAGAAGTATCAGTTGACAAAGTTTGATAATCCTAGGCCTAATAGTATTGAAGTTATGAGCCGGACACAAATGGACAGACGGACAGACGGACGGACGGACGGACGGACACGAAGCCTATAACATAATACGTCCCGTCTTAAGACGGGCGTATAAAAAGGGAGAAATCCCTAGAACTTCCTCACCTGTTCAAAAGTTATGGCCAAGGTTAAAGTTAAATTGGATTCAACTCTAAGGTCTAGGTCAAAAATAATTATACCTGTTGAAAGTTCACAGTGATTACACATGTAAGAGCATGAAAGTCCTAGCACCACCTGTTCAAAACTTACGCCAAGTTCAAGGTATTTTCTTGTAAAATTGGGTCAAACTCCAAGGTCAAGAGATCAAGAAGTCAAAATTGGTGGTACCCATTAAAAGGTTTTGCCAAAAGAAATTTACCTATGAAATATTGAAGCCATGTGTATAGCCCAATCCACTTAAAAAATATGGGCAAGGTTAAAGTTTCCAAAAGACAGTGGACAGACAAAAATACATAAACATAGGAAACAAAATATGTATAAATAGTCAAATGAAAAAAATTTCTACTATTATGGAGTCATAAGATCAATTGTCATTTCAGGTACAGGGAGTCAGTGGCTAGGGAGATCAGACCCCCCCCCCCCCCCCCCCCCCCCCCCCCCCCCCCCCCCCCCCCCCCCCCCGGAATTAGCAGTTATTTAAATAAGACTATATATGTACTGTAGAGAATAAAAATGACTTTGGACATCCTCCCCCTTAGAAAACAGGGACTCCACCATCATTGTTTTTATTATTATTTTTTATTTCCATCTCAGGAAATCTTGGGCTGATTTTTTTGACTGAGGTGTGACACCCCCCCCCCCCCTTTCTGAAAAAAAATCTGGATCTGCGTCTGTTATATACTGAATGTCCGCAACGGGAGATAACTTGACAATGTGAAATTTGTCGACTGTGGCATGCGATGATCTTTGACCATGTTGACCCTTTTTGAACTTCAACCTAACCATTTGCATTTATTTATTTTTATGCAATCTATACTAAATCTTGTACTTACCGAATGTCATAGGTCGTGACAACAAATTCATGAAACATAATCCAATTAAAACACAAATGATTTTAACTGACCACACTGCATCGTCAGCATACATATGCTAAATAATCTCATTCGACAAACTTTGCTGATTCCGTTGCCAGTATGAATTGGCCGAGGTGTGCCGAGAGGTGATATCTATAAATATGATAATGGGTGACGCAAACCCAATGTGAATGTAGAAAATAAAACTGTTTAGTACAAGAACAAATTTCAAACTATCATAATAAACTAAACTATGTTTTTTAAAAAATGTGAGAGTGAGAGAGAGAGAGTGTGTGTGTGTGTGTGTGTAGGGGGGGGGGGGGAGAAAGGCATTGACAAATTAATCGGGTTGTATTTTCAATGGGTTTTTTTCCCGACCAAATACTAAAATCAGTTTGCACATTTTGATAAATTCATCAAAAACGCTTTGTACTAAAATAATATTTTATGTCGTTGAGAAAGTAAATTTAAAAAGTTCCAAGTTATGGGAAAATTATTTATAAGTAATTTACTTCAATCATTAATTAATTCTGTTATTTCAGACTGGTTATGAATTAAGTATTTTAAAATACATATGTGAGGCTCAGAGTTGATATGGTCATCTGAAAATTTTATGTTCAATTTGACGAATACATGTACGGTGATAATTATAGAATTATTTTGACTTCTTCCTTGGAAAGTCCAATATGAATGAGTGTATATTTAGAGGCAAACACCATAGTGCGGGTATTACTGTCTCATGACAGCATCTAGTTTCATTTTATTTCTTCCAATGGTATTTTTTGGATATGAATATGAACTAATTCAAAACCAAATACAACATGTTTTAGGTCAACATTATATTTTAAAATTAGATATTATCACATCTTTACCATACAGTTTCATAAAATGCCATCAGATTATACTGTTTTTCTTCACTTTTAAGTTTTTGAACATGAAATTCCTTAAATTCCTAATTTTTTTTCCCAAAACTTTAAAAAAAACTTTAGGGTCGGGTGCAAAAAAATAGAGTAGGTTGGGTAGCAGGAAATGAGACTGTTTTGTTTTTGTCCTAAGGGTTATCATTAGAAAAAATTATGGTAATTAAAGAATACTAGTTTTACTCTTTACACACCATTGTCTTGTCAGATTTAACATGGTGCATGACTGTTACACATCTTCTCATTTTTAAGCTCTGTTCAATGAAATAAGTTACTAGGTAAATCCCAAACCTACTTATAGGCATATCTTCATAACTTTTTTTTTTCATACCTATTCCTGTTCCACCAAATACAGGTGTCACTTTACATCCACACCTGCAACTCTTCTCTCCCCTTGCTTTATCATCAATTTTGTAGGACTCCCCAGGAGCTAACTTTCCAAGCAAGTGCTCTGCAAGTGTAATGCTTATATCTGTCTCTGTAACTGCCATTTCTTCTCTATTTAGTCTGATGTCAAAGACTTTTTTCAGACAGGATTCATTGCGCTCTACAAAAAAACATTAGTTATTAACCCCCCTTCTATAGTTGCACTATAAAAGCAGCTTCTCATAATATGCAGAAAAGCAATTATTACAAACAATATAGGGGTTTCAGAAATTACATGGCTGTAAATTATTGTCCTGTAAATACTGTAAATACTTATAAATTATGTCACTTTTTTACCCCCCCCCCCCCCCCCCCCCCTGATTTTTTTTCGATACAATTAACATTGAAAATATCATAATTCATGAAAAGGAATAAAACTAGCTCTAGTTTAAATACATGTATCACAGTTATTTAATATGACTTAAATCACTGCATGTGTGCACAGTGTACATATATGTGTACAGGTATATATGCGTACTTTTAACTTGACAAATTTGCTATATTTTTATCAAAATATATAAATTATTTTTATCAAAATATATAGATTATTTTTATCAAAATATATAAATCATAGACTATTATTCTTTTAAAGAGCATAAGTGCTATTTGGACAGTCATTTATATTTATTTTCTGTGTTTGTCTTATTTATATGCATGATATATGTGCTTTCTTTGTCCTTTTGTGTGTGTATGTGTAAATATATGCTTGTTTGTGATGCATGACAGTGTAATTCTAACTGTTTTATATGTGTATATAGTCATTCTAATATAATTATAATGTCGGTCAAAAGCTCTACAGAGCTTATGTTTCTGTTATAATCATCCGACTCAAAATAAAATTTTCTGATTCTGATTCTGCAAGACGCCAAGTCCACATTAGTACATGACAAGGTCGAGGATCAACACTCGTCAAGTGTACCATTGCTACTCATTTACTATTCACTGTTTTGTCAGATCATAACTGTCATACCCCTTGCATTTAAATTTAAAGAAAACCAATATTATAAAAATATCTGACATATAACAAGTATGCAGTGTGTGCAATTTCTTCTGCTGCAGTCATACACATGTGATTTGAAATCCCCCAAACTGAAGGGGGCTTCAAATGCCGTTGTAACAAATACATTTTTAAGGTGTAATAAAAAATTATAAATGCTTATGGAAGCTCATAAAATTTCCGTTCTATCAAGGCCTAAAAAAAAAAATGTTTGTTTCATGTAACCCGACCGACCCATTCAAATTATCCCCGGGTGGATTTTTTTTACCACCTCTTCATTTTTTGTATGTATTAAGTATGAGCCATGTTGTTGATAACTACTGGTTGTCCAGTTGTCACACGTGTGCGTGTGTTGTATACGATACAGTGATAAGGTAGATTACTGAGTGTCACGAAATGCGAGGTGATTCGGAATACCCTAAATGACTGTATCCCCTGCCAATGCCTACCAAAGTAATTTCTATTCTCACCTTTAGCTTTGTAAAATGCATTAAGGCGTAAAGCAGCATCTTTCATGTAGCCTTCCATATTTTTAATGTCATCGTTGCTTGCTTTTTCCAAATTTTGCAAGAAAGAAACGCCGTCTTTGAAGATTGATGTAAACGGGAAAAAACATGGTCGTCGTTTTATTTTGTCCCTTAACACTTCATATCCACAAGAGGCTTCTGAAAATGAAATACTTTCTGTCCCATTGCAAGACTCTAGTTTGACAATAGCAAACTGTAGCTTATTTAGTCCCTGGGCAGTTAGACCCTCAAATATCCGCTTATCAAACTTAACGTCCTCCTCCTCCATGACTGGAATCAAAGGCAGATCTAAAAACCAGAGAGTGGGGTCTGTCAACAACATCCACGATTGATTCGATTGTACTCGGCACTACTGGTAGTGGTACCGGATGACTGTACCTGCTCACTAATATCCAAAACGGAATGTCAGAGCAAGATTTTTCCGGATTGTTCAACGTAAGTAACTAATGTAAGATCATGAAAACGAAATATATTAGTGATATATGGAGGGGAAAAAAGATCTGTCTTCAAATAAATCTACTTTATGGAAGGCTGTATTCGCCAAAAGGTTACGATAAATGGCTTTTAAAACACAGTTAAAATTAGACCTGACTATGCTTAAAATCCTTGTGTGGATCGCTATAATTTCAAAAAATGTTACATTTACTAGAGCTTATATCTATGACTGTATACCTGTGTCTTATTTACAACATCTGCGACTGCACCTGTGCCGTACAGACTCAAACCGCTCTTGATTAATAACTAAACTTCCACTATATGCAAATCTGAAGATTTATGTTTCTTTCATAAGTCCGGAAATCTCTTAAGTCAAGGTGAAAAGGTCAAGGTTATTACTATCCGATGAAAGGTCTTATCACAAAGAATAAATATGTGTAGTATGGAAGCCCTAACTCCATCCGTTCATAATTTATTGCCAAGGTTAATGTTTTTTAATGAGTTTGAAAATCCCCAAGGTCAAGGTCAAAAGATCAAAGTTATTTGTATCTAATAAACGGTCTCGCAATAAAAAATACATTTGTGTATAATGAAAGCCCTAGCTTCAACCGTTCAAAAGTTATTGCCAAGATTAAAGTTTTTCATAAGTGCGAAAATCTCCAAGGTCAAGGTCAAAAGGTCAATGTTACAGATATCAAATAAACGGTCTTGCCACAAGGATTACATATGTGAAGTATGCAAGCCCTAGCCCTAACCGTTTCAAAGTTATTACCAAGATTAAAAACTAGAAACAAGGCTAAAAAGTAGGTCAAACTCTAAAGTCAAGGTCAAAGATCTTGATATCAAATGAAAGGTCTTGTCACAAGGATAAAATAAATAAAGTATTAAAGAAAACACTATAGCTCTTACCCTTTCAAAGATATGGTCAAGATTTGTTTTTTTAAAAGTAGGTAAAACTCCAAGGTCAAATTTCATGATCTCCAATGAAGGGTCTTTCTTAATATAATATAATTACATACTTAAAATATGGAAGTTCTAACCCTCACCGTTGAAAAGTTACTGCTAAAGTAATTTTTTTTTCATATGTACGGAATTCTTCAAGGTCAAGATTAAAAGGTCAAGAGTGTTGGTATTCAATAAAAGTCGTTTAATTACGAGAGTATAAGTGAAGTATAAATGTCCTGGTATCTACTGTTAAAAAGATGTGGCCAAAGTAAAAGTAAAAGTTTGGAATTTTTGTGTAAAAGTGCTATGACTTTCATATTTCACACGTGTATTTCCTGTGACAAGATCTTTCTTTGGGTACCAACGACCTTTTGACCTAGACCTTGGAGTTTGACACACTTTTACATAAAAATTCACAAAAGTTTTACTTTGGCCATATTTTTGGAACAGTAGATTTCAGGAAATTTATACTTCACATATACATTTCTTGTAAAAAGGGCTTTTCATTGGATACCAATTACCTTGACCTTTTGACCTTGATGATTTCCGTACTTGTAAAAAATACTTTTCCGTACCCTTAACCTTGGCCGTGACTTTTGAACGGTAAGGGATAGAGCTTTCATACTTTTTTACTTGTATACATCTTGATGGAAAGATGCGTGGTTCCATCCTCAGGTGGATCCTCCTTCATCGGCTGTTTCGGCGCTGTTTCTGCGATCAAGTCCCAGCCTGGAACCACTTGGCTCTACATCACCGCTGTACTAATTCAGTGTCTGTCTTACTGTTGTTTATTCACATCACTGCTGTTCTACTTTACTGTCTATCTCACTAATGTTTATTGTCTTTCCACTTATCCGCTCTTCTTCTCCACAACCACATGGACGCTGATTCCGCCTCCCTGCACAGACTCCCTATCAGTCTCCTTCTCTCTGCTCCCGTTATGCCAATGGCTCTCAGTGCTCTCCACATAGACTGTCCCACGAATCCCCTACAACCCACTTCCACTGCATAAAACCAGACCTTCCATCCGTTTTGCTGACAATCTTTCAGTAGGTCTTGGTACTTAAGATTTTTCCTTTCATATGCATCCTCCATCCTGTCTTCCCATGCATGCATGGCACTGTTAATTCCATAATAATTGTCTGTCTTGTAGCCATTGACCAAAGGACTACATTCGGCCTCTTGTTTGTGGCTATTATTTCCGGCGGGAATACTAATCTTTCCTTAAGGTCTACCCGCATCTGCCAATCTGTCGCTGTCCCCAACAGACCACTTCCTTCAACTCTAACTTTGTGTCCCTTTTCACCTTCTTTCACAAAGTTGACAAATCTCAGGCTCTCTGCCTTCTTCTTTGGCTTTTTAATACCTTTCTCCAAGGTGTCAGCTATACTGGCTAGGACTCTATCGTGTCTCCAAGTGTATCTCCCATCTTTCAAAGCTTCTGAGCAAGCTGATAATATGTGCTCCAAGTTTGCTGGTTTACCACAGAGCACACACTTTGGATCATCTGTCATTCCCCATGTTACCAAGTTAGTTGGGCTGGGAAGAACATCGTAAACTGATTTCAGCTTAAACTGAAGTCTGAATGGTTCCATCTTCCAAATATTATTCCATCCCAGCTTCACTTGACGTGCGTTTTCCCAGTTCACCCAGCTACCTTGTTTCTTCATTCCAACTGCTTTGACCATTCTCGAATCTTCCTCCATTGCACACACCTCTCTCTGCACCAAACTACGCCTCTCTTCTACCGAAGCTGTACCCCATCTTGCTGTTGGTGTGACATCAAGTCCCTGCTTTCCTATTGCCAGTCTTCCCACAATGTCACTGTGTCTCAAGCGGGATTCAGCTTCTTGTATAGTTTCTTTTTCTGACCACTTTCTCCCCGTCCTGATATCTACTTTTGCTGTCCGAACCTTCTCGTCTTTGCTATTCTGTAACATTAAGTGTTGACGCACCTTTGTCACCTTGAATTCCTCAGTTATTGACTTTAGAGGTAACTGTAGCTTAGTCCCAGAGCTGTATAATCCAATGCTGCTGAAACTTCGTGGTACCCCCAGCCATCTCCTCAGGTATCTGCTCGCTGTTGTTTCCATCCCTTCTACTGTGCTCATTGGTACCTCATACACCAATAGCGACCACAGCAAGCGAGGCAGTATCCCATGTTGGTATATCAAGGCTTTATATTTACCGGGCAGTCCGCTTTTATCCACAGTTTTCATCCATTCATCCAGCTGTCTGCATGTTTCTTTCACATTTTGTCTGTCTGTTAAAGTGTCATTAAAGAATTTCCCTAAGTTTACTGGCTTCTCTGAGACTATTGGTATTGCCTCTCCTTCTATCTTGAATCTTACTTCTTTTACTTTTCCATTCTTTATAACTAAGCTACGAGACTTGCTTGGTTTTACTTTCATTCTTGCCCAAGTGTTAGCTGATTCTAGTTCATGTATTGTCCTATGGCTTCAATACCTGTCTTGGTTGTAATTGTCATGTCATCCATGAATGCTCTCCCAGGTGGTTGGCGTACTCCTGACTTCATCATGGCCCACTGCTCTTCTTCTCCACTGACTTGACTATCATGTTCATTGCTGCTGAAAATAGGATTACGGATATGGTGCATCCTTTGACTATTCCAACTTCTAAGCGTTGCCATGCTGTAGTGTAATCCTGTACTGTGAATCTTAGTTGAAGATGGTCAAAATAGTCTTTTAAAACTACCCTTGTCTTCTCTGGTACATGGTATCTTTCAAGTGTCAACTCGACTAGTTAATGGGGAACTGTCCCATATACATTGGCTAGATCTAGCCAGATAACTTCCAACTCCCCTTTAGACTCCTTTGTTTCCCGGATTATCTGTGTAAGTACACTTGTGTGCTCAATACATCCTGATACTCCGGGTACTCCTCCTTTCTGCACAGCGATAGCAATATACTGATTCTCAAGCATGTACCTAGACATTCTCCTTGCTAAAATTGCAAGGTATATCTTCCCTTCTACGTTCAGGAGCGAGATAGTCCTAAATTGTTTCAGTGTCTCTGATTTCTCTTCTTTGGGAATAAAACAGCCTTCTGCTCTGTACCAGCTATCTGTAAATCGGCCTCTCCTCCAGACCACTCTTATCAGTTTCCAGAGGCGCTTTGTCAACCGTTGACAATTCTTATAAACTTTATATGGAACCCCATTTGGTCCTGGTGCTGATGCTGCTCTGGCTTTCTTGATAACATCTACTACTTCTTTTAGTCTTGGTGGTGATTCATCAAAGGGTTGATTTGGTTCTTCCTGGTGTATCAACTGCTCCCACTCCCCTAACTCTTCCTCCCTATGTGGATCACTGTGCATCTCCCTTAAATATTCCTCAACGTCTTCCTTCGAAGATTTCAATGAACCTTTCTTTCCTAGTAATCTTGATGTAAACTGAAATGGGTCTGCAGTGAATCTTGCTCTTGCTCTTTCTCGCTGTTTCCTTCTACGCCTGCTTCTCTCTGCTCTTCTTGCTATCTTGAGATGCTCCCTGATGTTATCTCGTAAATGTGATAGTGCCGTTTTCTCCTCATCTGTAGCTTTCCTATACTGCTTACGAAGCTGCCGCAGGTCTTTTCTCATCTTAGCTATTTCCCTCTCTCTCCTGTTCTTCCTTCCTTCTTTTTGTGACTTTTTCCTTTGTTCTGCAACAAACCTGTCTAGACCTACGCTGTATATAATTGATGTCATAGCTTCTATTTTCCTGTCAATACTGCCTGCAAGGGTTGTGTTCAGAATTGCATCCACATCTTGGTCAAACTGTTCCCAGTCACTTTTGTTGTTACTGTTTGGCCATTTTACTTTCCTCTTTCTTATATTGCTGTCAGTACCCCTGTTGTCTCCCATCTCTTCTTGCTGTTGATTGCTGCTCTGTGATTGGTTGTTGTCCTCGCTGTCATGACTTTCACTGTATGAAGTTTCATAATTACCTAACACATGGAGGCTGCGGTCGCTGTGGTTTTCGTCCTGAACCATTTCCTCCTCCGTCTCACCAGGTTGCCCTGTGCATTGTGTTCTCTGCTGATCTGGCTTACATCCCATACTCCCCATGTGGATTTTAAGCCCCTTTTGATTCTTGCATACTTTCCCACAGCTGCATACATTTCCACTGTTCGTAATCGTCGTCGTTTTTCGTTGCCTGGTTGTATCCTGATTTTCTGTCCCAACAGGTCGCTCATCCTCCCCCGCTCTCGCGCGACGTCGGGGGTATCTAAGTATGTATCAGTCCATAGCGTGATGAAATGGGTTCTTCCTCACGGAAGTTGTGCTTTGGCCTGCCAAGCCTCCACACCTCTCATCCCTGTCTCTCCTGGTTGTCTCCTGTCTCTCCAGGTTGTCACTGAACTTTTCTCAGTTGTCATCCAGACTTTCCTGGCTGTCACTGGTTTCCCAAATAATATTACTTGTATACATCTTCATATATGTCATCCTCGGGAAAAAACAATTCATTGGATACGTACCAAGAATTTTGACCATTTGACCTTGACCTTGGAGTTTAACCTACTTTTAAAAATTTTTAACTTTGGCTATAACTTCTGAACGGCTAGGGCTATGGCTTCCATACTTTACATATGTATTCTTTGTGGCAAGACATTTCATTGGATACCAATTACCTTGACCTTTTAACCTTGACGATTTTTTTACTACTGAAAGTTTTTTTGATCTTAGGCATAACTTTAGAACGGTAAGGAATAGTGATCTCATATACTTTACTTATGTAATCCTTGTGAGAAGACCCTTTGTTGGTTTTAAGAACTTTGACCCTTTGACCTTGGAGTTTGACCTACTTTTAAAAAGCAAACCTTGACCATTTCTTTTAAAGGGTTAGGGCTAGTGCTTTCATACTTTACATATTTTTATCCTTGTGACAGACCTTTCATTTGATAGCAAGACCTTTGACCTTGGAGTTTAACCTACTTTTTAAAAAAAATTATCCTTGACCATAACTAATAAACTATAAGGGATAGGGCTTCAATATTTTACATATCATATGTATTTTTTGTGGTAAGACCTTTTATTGAATACTACTTTCATATATCACAATTGTATTTCCAGTGAGAATACCCTACTTTTGGTACCAATATATTGAATTCGCATTTAAGAAAAGTTTAATCTTTGCTATGTTGCCATACGGGGGCATCAGTGTTTCACAAATAGATCTTGCTTTGTTATAATTTATTGTCACACGCATACAATGTTGAAGATATATCATAATACATGTACACTGACTGACTGAGAAAAGGTCAGAAGACATGTTCCTGAAGTAGTTGTCAGCGAAATTTTTTTCTGAAGAGTGTTCGATCAAAATATAATTCGTGTTTTTTTTTATTCTGTTCAATTTAAATAGATCTAAATGAAGCTAAATCAAATGTAAAAGTAAAAAAAAAACAGAAGTCCATTAACAGAAAATTATTTTACACAGAGGATGGTGATAATAAATAAATATTAAAATAAATGTATTACTTTTTTTATTTTTTCTACATTTAATTAGTATCTAACTACCAAAAGTACAACATATACTAATAGTACTGTACATGTATTTATAACATACGTTTAAATATATTAATGCAACGATCAAATGAAGGTTCCACTGTGACAGTACATGTAGATACAGAATGCCCCAATATCTCTATCTTATTGAAGAAGAAATCCTGAAAATGTTGACAGAGGAGCATCAGCTATTGTCCACAAAAACGCTCCAGTGGAATGTTGTTGTATCCACACTATGTCTCCTTTCTGAAGGTATACCACAACAACATTACTTCCAGTATCAATTTGACCATCACTTGCAGAAACTGCAATTCCATGAAGAGGGCTGCCATTTCTTACCATTTTAGCAATCATGCCGTTGGAATGCGTGGCTAGAGAACAAAATAAAACATAGACGCCATTTTGTGGTACGGTAAACACACCGGAAGTTGCATCATATCCTCCCCCAACATTACTTGTCACATGTGGAAATACGATTGTTTCTTGTGGGCTCCATTGTTTGCTTACGTCTCCAACTGTTCCGGCAGAAAAATAGATCTGCTTCTGGATACCTGAAACTATGTTAAAAATGTGTAAAATTACTTTTTTTGTCCCCCGCTTTCACCGTCCGTTTGTCTGACAGTGTCTGTAACAATTTCGTTTCCGCGAAATATCTCGAGGAGCCTTACTTTTTCAAGGAAATTTTATAAAACAAATTCCTGTGGCTCAATTTGAAGCCTATTTGAGAGGTCCTTTACATTAATTTTGAGGACAAAAGATCAAAGGACAAGGCCATGATTTCATAATTTCTGCCTGTTATAACGCTTTCGTTTTCGCAAGATATTGTAAATTTTGAATTTACCGGTGGGACTAGTTGACTTGTTGTCATGTTCTAAATCTTGTATTTACTTTCACCCGGTAAATTCAAAATTTAGAACATGACAATATTTTGAGAGGCCTAAATGATATGTTTGAACTTTTGCTAATATTTTATACATATGTACCACAACTCCCTATAACCTAAGCTTAAGGAAGATCGGTCCCTGTGTGTGTCTAAATATCCGTCCCCCCCCCCAATCAAACTTTGACCGAAAAATATTTAATTATGTAACTAAACAGAGGGATATATGCTGACTTCGAAGCACTGAATATTGTCATTAGCAATGACGTCATATGTTTGAAATGACGTCATGAAAATGACGAAAATTTAGAATTTCCATCATTTCTACGGAAAATGTATAAATTACGTCGACATTTTGAGTAAAAGTCACCGAGCGCAGGTCTGATCAGACTCAATATTTTGTTGTAATGTGTAGAATGATAATATCAATGAAATATGTAAATAGTGTTCCTGAGCAAACTTGCGCTCTATAAAGAACTCGGTTCACTTCCTATCGTATTTGGCCCTGAGAATTTCCAAAAAATTAAGTTTAAACTGAATCAAAACTATATAGTGGAAATAAATGTTGGATATATGCTTGCTTTAAATATATATTAAAAATTTAGAAATGTGTCCCTGTTTAACTATTTATTGGGGGTCAAAACATGCACGGAATGCGTATTTCCGGAAAAATCGTTAAAAATCAACTACTTAATAAACATGTTCTTTTAATTTAAACATGGTGCCCACAATATCACCATTACAATTTTGTGCATAAAGAATGCTTTTAAAACATTGTTTCAAATGAGAAAATTTCAAAGTGGTGATATGATGGGCACCTATTGAAAAATGCTTTTATGTAGTTGATTTTTAACGATTTTTCCGGAAATATGCATTCCTTGCATGTTTTGACCCCCAATAAATAGTTAAACAGGGACACATTCTCAAATTTTTAATATATATTTTAAGCAAGCATATATCCAAGATTTATTTCCACTATATAGTTTTGATTCAGTTTGAACTAAATTTTTTGGAAATTGTCAGGGCCAAATATGATAGGAAGTGAACCGAGTTCTTTTAAAGCTAAAATTGTTGAAATTTGCCCATTTTTCCTCTTTCTAAAAATGATATAAAATCTGACTGGTTTGTGACGTCATAAAAACAAAAATACTTAAAATATTTAAAAGGTTTCTCCGGGATTGGGATATGAGAAACATTCAAGGATCACACTTTTGCATGCGAATAGATATAAAATTATGTATAGGAGTAGGGTGGATTAACTCAGGTGATAATTTTGCGTAAAAATGTCTTTGCTTTAATTATCATGTGAGCAAACTGTTCGCCCGCTTTATAAAATAAAACGAGGAGCCCAGGCCATGGGCTACAACACTCGCCTGACTTAAATCACTTTTGACTTCTCTTAATCCGTCAAATTCGAACTTGGGGCTGTGCGCCAAGTATAAATTTAACGGTTTTTTCTGTCGTCTATTTGTTTTTATGGATCTTTTTTGCTTATATTTATTTATTGATTGATTTTCTTCTGCAAGAAACTTGAAAAAAAGACATTAATGTGCCGATTACAATATAAACAATTTAAAGAGTTATACATATTTTATCCTTTGCAAAAGGAAGTAACGATTTGGTATGTTTGTTTGAGGTCTGTTTCATGTAACTATCTATTATTGTTAAAATCCAAAAGCAGACACCCCCTCCCCCGAATTTTGCGTCAACAAACATAACTTTTTCAATTTGGCATGTTTAATGAATGCATTCAACCTACCTGAAGATACCAAACCAGAAATTGTCATTGCCATGGCTCCAGTCTTAGTCTTCACGCTAGATATTTCACTCATGATGTTTGCATTCTGTTGTTTCATATCCAGCTCCAGATTAAATGTTATCGCTTCTTTTACTTGTTGTATGCTGGAAAGAGAAGACTCACTACTGTTTTCTGCAGAACTATAATTACATTCACAGCTCTGATTTTTGAGATCTTTAACTTCCGCTTCCAGTTGGAGGCGGAAGTGACGTTCTGCCGTAAATCGGCCATTTGAGAGAGAGTAGATGAGAGTTGATTCAATGTTGAGGAAAGTTGATGTAGAGTTGAAGTGTGTTCTAGTTTAAGGGTGTTGATTTCGTCTTGTAAGGAACGAAGAAGAGCCGAGTCGCCTCCATGATAAGATTTAGTAGGGGTCGTAGAAGTCATTTGAGCAGTTACAAAGCCACTCTCTACCATCGGCTCATACATTCACTGAGAGAGAAACGAACGACAACTCTGCATGGGAGATTGTTACAAAGCAATCAACACATAAGAATAAAAGCACCAGTAAAAAACTAACAGAACGATGCATTTTAGTAAATAAGGATTCATTATTATGTCAAATGTATGCACGAGAACAAAACTGTTCAAATAAAAATCAAGATTGTCGGAGAAACACTTTACAGATCTAGTTGTGTGTGGAGGTGGCCATGTGTGGGGGGAGGGGGGTTAGAAAAAGATGGACCGTGCAGACTAAATCTAGAATTTTTTGCTGTAGATAAATTTTTAGCAAATTTGCAGTTCATATCACTCGCAAAAATATTTTCCTTAAAACAATACAAGAATAAGAAAATCTAAAAAATTAGTGGTCATTCGCAAGATTTTGAAACGTAAAAATTAATAAACAGCATTTTGACCCAAATTAGCAAAATAAAATCGACGCAAAAATTTCCAGATTTACGGTAGACGTCGCGGTAACAAAAAACGGGGGAGGGGAGAGATAAAGATAAGCCGCATTTTTCAATATACTTATATGATTATATCTTTCCAAAATAAGTGGGGGGCTTAGCGCCCTCCTCTTACCCTTAGCCCAGTTTCGATGCCTATATATGCTATACCCAAAACAGGTACATGTATGTATAATATGTATTTACAAAATGGTATGACGTTCAATACTTTCAATACAAATGAAATCTAAGAAAAAATGTAAGTACAGTAAAACGTATGAGAGAGAAAGAACTTTCATAGTTTTGAAAAATCAAATTGCCCCTTTTTCTTAAGATAAATTCAATGCTTTAAGTCGTTAACTTTTAGCCCCCACCCCACCCCCTTTACAGTACATCTACCCAATACAGACTTAAATTTTTAACCAGAAAGAAAATAATGATATTAAAAAATTATTTCTCTGTTTTTTTTCTAAAAGACCAATTTCCCTTTAATAATTATAACTTTTCTCAAAACTTATATCTCATGTCCTGAAGTGACCTCAACCATGAACCAGAATTATCCAACCATGATCAATTATATATCATACCGATTTTTGTGAGAGCATTGATCAAGCTTTACTTTTTTTTCAAAGTGCATTAATATGGTCGATATTTTTTTCAAAGTGCGTTAGCTTGGTCCCAAATCTGACGCACTTTGAAAAAAAATTTCAAAGTGCGTAATTTTTCAAATGCGTTGTAACAATGCATACATGTAGGTACATATTATGTACTTGTTGAAAGGACTCCCCACTCACCCACCTCACCCCTGATATTCAACCCCAGGGCTTTCATTTATTGGACTTTTTTCCACAATTTTAAAAATATTTATTACACTTTATTCATCATGTGCACAATAGGAAAAAATAGTAAATCCCCCAAAATAATCGCTCCTTAAAAAATACCCCACTAATTATAACTATAAGAGAAAATTTTCTTATAATATATTTTTGTGGAACGATAATTTGGGGTTTTTAAATCTTTTTCTATTTAAAACTACACTGTTTATATAATGAATAATTCAATACAATCAGTATGATTTATGAAAAAAAAAAATTCCAATAAGCCCCGATGTTGCTTATCGGGGGTGGGTGGAAGGGGGGTCCTAGCCATGGGTCCTAGCTATAGCTGTCCACAAGTACCTGTGATCACATTTAACTTGAGCATTTTCCATTCGCCCATGTTCTTGTCAAAGGAAAAAAATGTGGAACAATAGAAAAATTTATATATACTACAACATGTACAAAGAAAATTAAAAATGTATTATGTGTGTGTATGTTAAAAAAATGTAAAATGCCAATGACATCAGAGAGAGAGAGAGAGAGAGAGAGAGAGAGGAGAGAGAGAGAGAGCGTGATCATGATACGCGTCTTTTGATTGGATTGTAGTAAATAAGGTGAACCAATCAAATTGTTCGATAACATTTACGGAAGTCAACTGGATTTGTTTACATGGTCGTTTGGTCGAAGGCAGTTTGGATTTCATTTGACTTTCGATAAAGGTAAACGTACAATTTAGTATTTTTTATTTCAGTAAATCACGAAGTGCTTTGTGGCTTTTTGTTACACAACTTGGAATTGTGTCCAATAAGCTGTCAAATACCTTCGAGGGTACTGTGGCAGAAGACAGAGTGCTCAGTGCGCGCGTACGAAATAGAATTTAAACTAAAGCAGGGAGAGAAATTTGACTGTGGAGTAAATGTTGATATACAGCACAAAAATTTAGTCATTTTTGATTACTATAAGGCAAGTTTGTAAAAATGTGCTTATTTACCAGGTCCAGTACAATCAGTACATTTAGCTACGTAGGTAGAATTACCTACGCAGCTTTATTTACCTACCTCAGGTAGCTTGATTTAGCTATTTCAATGTAACTTTTCCTTTTATGGAAAAGAGACAAAAAATCGCAATTAAATGACTATTGATATTTATACTAGGGAGACTTTAAAAAACATTCCAAAGCAGAGATAGTTTAAACATTGTTGTGTTTGGTCAATTTAGAGCAAAACATGTAATTCCATTGTTTGGTTATCTGTCCATGCGGTGAGGCATGACTGAGTATGATTACTTCACATTGTGCTGAATAATTACCGACCTATTATTATGTTAACCAGAACTGGACTTCTTTGTCATTTCATTCAAGGAGTAACTGTTCTAACTGTCATACATAGCCCCAAAACTTTCAGAACTTTGATTGCAATTGCGCAGAAAAAGAAATTTCTTCAAGAGGGAATTTTTCATGAATTGTTTTCAGATGAGTTCAAAGTTGAAAATGATCACTGCATCAAAATAATAGTTTTGCACATCCTGAAAAAAAATGCTTTTTTATAGAAATAAATTCATTTGGTAGCTAAATCAAGCTACCTGAGGTAGGTAAATAAAGCTACATAGGTAATTCTACCTACGTAGCTAAATGTACTGATTGTACTGGACCTGTTTACTTTGAAATCCCTTTCCCGAATTTCCTCTGTTTAGATTTTGGTATGAGATGTACATAGGCTAATGTACAGGAGTCGGCAGTTTTATCAATAAACCAATGTAAACATAGGCTATGAGCTTTATAAGAGAAGCAAGCTCACTTTGCTCGCGAAGCTCATAGGCTATGTTTACATTGATTTAATTTTATTGATAAAACTGCCAACTTCTGTGGCTAATGAATATTCATCAAACTTTTAATGTGTAGACAAATGAATTACGGTGTACAGATTCACTTATTCTCTTAAGAGAAGTGGACGGGCTTCGCCTTCATCCACATTTTCAAGGTGAAAGCTAATCCACTTCTCTAAAGAGAATACAGATTTACTGTCTCAAAATTTACATGTTTGCTTCAGTCTCTCACTCACTGAAACAGACTCTAGCATGTACTGTTTTCTTGATATCACATGAAACTTACTTTATACATACATGTACAATATCTTAATTTGAATACAATGTTATAAATAAAATCTTTAAATTTGCAGACAGTACACCTTTTGACCTAGTGACATATTTTTCCTCTTTGTTAAAATCCATCTCGTTAAGGAAGTGCTGCAAGTCATGTTTCTAGAGAATTGTAGATTTTGTACATAAGCAATAGGGTGTCGAATGCATATGTCACAGGTTGTAAAAAATGAAGTCCCAAGTCCCAACCAGGGCTCAGGTTTAAGGGTCTCAGTGTTCTCTTTAAAGAAGCGCATCGTGCAACTTAACCAAGAGCAATTTAACTGAGAGCAACTGACAACATTAAGTCAATAAGTGGCCATTATTGTGAAATCTCATATTTTCTTATGGTCAGTTTTTCAGGGTTTAAGGAGAGACTTTAGTTTGTGGGGATTTGAGATTATAATAAATGTTTACATGTATTTGAACTTTAAAATAGTATTTTATAAAGGAAATCAATTGAAGGCTTTCTTCATACCAAAATATTATGAAAAGTAAAAAGTGAAATGAGTAATTTCACTATACTTCCAAAGATCTTAATCAATTTTCATGATTTTGCTTTACATAATCAGTGCATAACACTAGACTATATGTGCAGATTTCATTTGATTGAATGAGGGGGGGGGGGAGGAAAATAAGGTTCTTTAGATAAAGTTTCTTCCCTTTCACAAACAGTTTTAGAAGCAAGTGTTACAAGCACAGGCACTTGGGGTATAGACCCCCCTTTCCATTTTTCTGTTCTTTTCAAATCTTGGGTCGAGTCACCTTTTTTTATGTATCAGTCAAAAACGATATTTTTAAAAACAGCTTATAGAGACAAAAGAGTTACATTATTGATAATATATAGTCCATATTAGAATACAAATCTTGACCCAAGATTTAAAAAGAAAAGAAAAATGGAAGGGGGGATCCATACCCCAAGTGCCGTGGTTAAAAGTTGTGACTTGAAATTAATGTGTATATCCCTGGCCATGGAGTCTTCCTAATTTGCCTAAATAATAGTCTAGATGAAATGTAAATCAAGGTGTGTGGAAGATATTGATACAAAGGAGAAAAGATAAACTTCTAGCTTATATTTATTTTCACCAAGAAAAATAAATTGTTGTAATATCATCAGGTAGTATATAGGAGGTTATAACAAACTTTTGGTCAATTCATTAATAAAATCAAATCAGTGTTGATTTAGTTTACATACCTATTTATATATTACCCCAGGTGCCATGCGGGTCCTTTAATCAGTGATAATGATACGCTAGTTAGAAACAAAATAAGAACATTTGGTAGTGGATTAGGGGTATTTTCTCAGTTTATCAAACACACAATAAATGACGTCTACGTGTGAAATCTTGTGAACTACAGTGGTAACGTCATCAAGGCATTGTGACTTTTTGTTGGTCAGATAAGTTGCCGATTTTTATTTTGTAAGTAAACAGAACAGGTGCCGCCAACAAGATAATGTGATTACGGAATAGTGTTTATTTTTATCCTAATTCAGTTTAAGAATCTCTAAACAGCCATTTATAGCCAAACATTGATTTGAACATTGTAAAAATTATGTGTTGCAGCAAGAGTTTGAATTCAGATTAATTGTGTTTTTGTTTGAGTGTTTGAGGATTTATTTTCAAGAAAGAAAACCGGATTTTTCCATCAAGATGATCATGGGTAAATGATAAACTTTTATTTGTGTGTTTTTATGCAATTTTTGATGTCTTTTCTTTTAAATTTTCTTATTTATAATTAGCAATGAAAGGTTAAAAGTGCACAGCTATAGTAACACCTTAAGCATGGTGTAGCAGTGTTCTTTTCTTTTAGTCATTGTCAGTATGACCTTGTACTGTCTGTTTTGTTAAAGAAACCCATCATCACGGCAGTAGTAATATGATGCTTACACATTAGTGTCACCTTACATGTCTTCCTATTATTTTTTAAAACATGACGAATCTGGTAAAGTTCTGAATAAATAATTTAATATGCTAAAATGTATGATATTTACATGTGCAAATGCACAACAACTTCAAGAAGCATGGGCATAATCACTTAAAATGAATTTGAATACCTTGTTGGGTTCAACAATCGGAATGGAACCTGAACAATTTCTGAAATCATCATGGGTAAACAATGCAATTGAAACATATTTAGTTATTTAAACATAGACAGGCTTCCTAGGCCAGAAAGAAATGCATGGGAACAAATCACGCAATGGTGTATATCTTAGGAATTAATGAAGAATTTTTCAAACTTTAATTCAAAAGGTCTGAAAACTTTAAAGTGGACAGTGTTTACACAGGTCAGTCTGTGCCAGTTGAGTAGAAAGAACATGGACTTAAAATAGCGTTCACTGATTGAATTTTGGACTGTTTATTGATCTCAACATTTTTAGAAATCATACAGTTCTAAAGGAAATAATTATATTGTCTTGTAAAAGACTGTATCATTTATTAATGTAGTATTGTGGATTTATGGTAATTCTATAAGTCACCTAGCTACATGTAGACTATAAGCTTAATTATCATGTACACATTTTCAATTCTTTCTCAATCTGGTCAGAAGTAAACATTTTAATAGCTAGAACAAAATGTATGTTACACATTTGAAACTTGTAGAGCATGTGTTGGACTAGCTGATATAATTTGAATTGACTGTTTGATATGGACATTTTTAAGAGGGAAAAATCATTGATGTGTCAGACCTGATTCTGATAACCCAGGTACCAATGTTGGCTATACATTTTTTGTTGCTATTCATTGAATACACATCAAAGAATGACATTAGCATGATTATTAGGGCTATAGATATTTTACTGAAGTAACAGTCTGCTGAGGGTTGCAGTGCATGATCATTCAAATTCTGAAAATGCAGTTTAGAATTCCCAATTTCACAAAATTTGTATGCCTCTCTAAAAAATCAGTTAAAAAAATAATTTTACAAATCTATTTGAATATTCATATAATCATTTTAGATGGCAAGAACATAAAGATTACCATGACGACTGTTAGGGAGGCGGGACTGTCCCGCCCGGAGGCGGGGCTTGATCCTAGATTGACAGCCAATGGGGCCCCTAAAGAGGAGGAGGAGTGTCACGTGTCCCAAAAGCTGGCTGTTTTACAGGAGGAAAGTCTGAAGCCAATCAAAGAGGACCTGGCTGAATGGATTGCCAGGACTCTTGGTTAGTACAGGTCTTATATGGAAATAACTGCATCCATGCATCTGGGTTTCAATGATGCACTGTAGCTTTTCTTACATAATGCATGCTGATTTTGTATGCATGTAGATTTGCATAGTAACTTTTAAACTTTGTTGAAAATATTATATGAGTCCTAAACTGTAAAATATTTCTTTTTATAAATTGATTACATTAATCTCATAATTTTTCTAATCTCTGCATTTTGCATATAAGGTTCCTAAAATTGAAACATTTACATGTAAACATAAACATGATGAAGCAAGGCAATTTTGCATCCAATAAATAACCCCCCTCTTCCTCACTGATTCTTATTATAAACTTTCACAATAAAATCAATGGAAAGAAATTTGAAAATTCACACATTCAACATGTTCAATGGTAATTGATTTTTCTTATTTAGGTATTGACATCTCAACAGACAATTTTCTGGACGTTCTTGACAATGGGGTACATTTGTGTAATCTGGCCAAACTAATCCAGGGTAAAGCTGAGGAGTGTGTCAGGGACGGGAGCTACACAGAGGTACATGTAGGGTCTTATGCTAATTAACACAGGCTAATTAGTTCTTTGATTATGATTTTTGGGGATAAACTGTTTCTATTTGCTAATAAAATTATAATAATTTGCTTATTGGGGTGTATACTACATGTAGGATATTTACATATAATACTGGTATACCGAAAGGGAAAAGGTCTAATAGCTAAACAAAATTCTCCAATTTCAGAATCCAGAAATTTTTTTTAATCTAAAACCTGAATGTAAAGTAAACCAAGTCTTTAAGTTTTATTGTATTTATGCCTGAGTTCATGGGATTGAAGGAATTGAGCTTCATTTTCTCTTTGGAACAGTGATTTTATTGTTGGAATTAATGGAATAAGTTGAGAGAACAGTAAGTTTGTCTTGTCATTTTCACATTAGATGGTGTAATGTTTTTAGAATTAATTACTGACATTGGGGCAAATATTTCATGGGGCTGACATATGCAACACTCAACATTGCTTGTAAAGCTTTCACATAAGAATCACTTAATGTAGATGGTATATGTTTGTATGTTGAGTAGATGCAGTTTCTTGTGAAAGATTAACATTTAAATTTTGTACTTGGTAATGCTTTAGGTGATGGGTATGGTATAAACCTGTAAAACAATATTCATAAAATGGTAGATCACTAGATGACTTCAATTAAATTTGTTTTATCATGCATAAATATAGAAATTGTCACTATGAGAATCCAAAAGCTGGAAGAATTTGAATAATTATAAAGTATAACGTATGAATTGCACTGTACATGCATAGACAATTTCTATATGTGTACAGAAAAAAGTTGTTTTCTTACTTTATAAACAGCTATTACTTGCATGTCATTTTAACATTTTAGACATTAGGTCTATATGTTAATAAATAAAAACAAAAAAATATACATGTCAATTGTATAAACTCTTCTTTTCTTTGAAACAGCCCCTACCAAAAGTGTCATTGAAGTACCGTAAGAATGCCACGCCTGGAAGCTGGTTTGCCCGAGACAATACGGCTAACTTCCTGAACTGGTGTAAGGCGTACGGAATGGCCGACGATCAGATGTTTGAAACAGAGTACTTAGGTAATAGAGTGAACTGTACAGTAGAAATGATGTTAAAAAGGGAAATTTAGTTTTCATTGAATTTAAGTCCAATGACAAGGAAAGCATTGCGGCATTATGAGAATTGTGAATAAAGAAACAATTCCGAAAAGGGCTCATTTGCAATTGTCTTTTCTAAACCTGTAAATAAGTAGGTATAATGAATAAATAGTACATTTGCATAAACATGTAGGTTTATCAATAAAATTATTTTGAAACAAAATAAGAATATTTAAATTCCTGGTTTTGTGATGAATAATTGATAAATTAAATTTCCACAAATCAAATGTGTATAAATATTTAAATTCCTGGTTTTGTGAAAAAAAAATTGATCAATTAAATCTCTACAAATCAAATAATGTTTATACATGTATATACATCTTATTAAAAAACCTTTTTGTACCTTAGTTTCCCACACGGGAGAGAAGTCTGTGTTGATGACCATACTTGAGCTGGCCAGAATCGGCTACAAGTTTGGTCTGGATCCTCCCAATCTGATCCGGATGGAGAAGGAAATCGAAAAGGAAGAGGAAATCCCGGAGGTCAAACCGGAGAAACCCACGGGTCTCGATGCTGAGGTAATCCCCATAGCAACCTCCGAAAATGTATTTGACCTTGACGCAGAGGTGAGGGGTGGTCTGGCTTGTATGTGTAGCGCCAGTGGATTAGTGCCAGGGTTCTAGGTTTTAATGTCTTGCTTTCATAGTAGGAATGAGGCCATGTTTCTTTAAAATAGTGCAGTGTTAGTGTGCTTGCAAATATATTGTTTGGTAAAGGTCATCTTGCATGTACCAAGTGTAATAGGGTTCTAGGTGCAATGACTTATGTTTGTCTTTCATGAAATTGTATTGTATGGTATTGATGGTTCAGTTCTCTTTAGGAAGAATAGGAATTTTGTATATTGTGTCTCTCTGGAGAATTTTGCACAGGTATCAGTGAAGAAAACTTGAAGGCATATTTTAAAAACAGCTTGTAGAGACAAAAGACTTTGCATTTTTGATAACATATATGTGCATATTGACATAGAAAATAGGAAAAAGGTGATCACAAACAACCCAGACTGGTTTTAAAAAGAAAAAAATTTATCATAAACAGTACAGTGGTTGTTTGTTAGACTATCAATTAATCCTGCCTTTGAATGAAATTAAGAGTTATCTTTCTTTACGTACATTCACTTCCCCATCAATATATTGTTGTATGTATTCTGAAGTGTTTTCTGAAGTATGATGGTACTGTAGTCATAGAAGTTTGATAGCAGTGGGCACCAGAAAAGTGTGTCTGGTCCACTTTCACTAAATAATATACGTAACCCCCACCCCCAATAAGTCTTTCATCAGGAAAATGGATATGATGTCAATTTTGAGCATGAAATGTTGACAGGAACTGTATGCATCTTGTAGAAGATGTCAATAATGGAGAATTCAGATCATTTATTTAACCTTCAAATTAATGATATTATAATTTAATTGATATTTTAGGATCCGGTAAGTTGTCTGGAATAATCATGATAATTATATAAAAATGTCAAATGCTTATATATCATGAAAACATTTTTAACAAAGAAGTTTGAATATTCAGGAGAACACACAAAGTTGTATGGTAAAGAAAGATGCATGGAGTAGATTTTCATAATTAGTGTGACTGTGTTACTTGCATTGAAACTGGTCACAGCAAATGTTTAACAAAATCTAAATGCCAATGCATGTGTTTAAGGAGTATTTAATCTAATAGTGCTTTCAGGGCTATATAGCTATGATTTACCACTGCATCACTATTTTGGAATAATTTATAATTCTCACCAATTGAAGGATTTTTTGAAAGTAAATAAACTGATACATCTGGAAATAATCAGACAGAAAATTGGAATATAATAATATGCTTTTACTAATCATCAGCTTTTAAGAAAATTAATTAAGGTTTGTGATTATTTTCTAAATGCTGAAAACAACAATGTATATTAAGTAGGAAGATTTAATTGAATAAGCTTGAATAAATGTATTGATATTTTATCATTCAAGGAAAAAAATTGTGAATACATCTGAAATAAGTAGTCTGTTCTATTTTAAAGGAAATTCATTTTTTTTTAAATTTAAAATTTGTCAGATTTCAGATATAGTGATTTAATTTGAGTAATTAGTTTTGTACAATTTTAAACAGGTCAGAAGAATTGCCTTTCTTTGTAAATGTCATGATCATGTGAAGAAGCTAGGGGAAGGAAAATACCTCATCTTTGGAAAAGTTGTTCAAATAAGGGTAAGTACCAACAAAAGTGGTCTAAATAGTGTTAACTACATTACTTTGCATAAAAGTGGTCAAAATTTGAGTGCATTGATTTTTTTTGGGCACTCTTACTTAAAGCATTAAATAAATATAAATTAATCTTGTATATTTTTCCTGACTGATTTTTTTAAAAACTCTAAAATATGAGCTGCTGTAATAAATAGATTTAAAAATTCGCAGACAATTATATTAAAACAAAATACATGTTAACCATTTTATAATTTAATTTGTTACAGTTCCTAAAGAATCGTCACCTGATGGTACGAGTGGGTGGGGGCTGGGATACACTGGAGCATTATTTGATCCACCACCGCCCCGTACAGGTGTTTGAACACAAGAGACTGATCGTGGGAGAACCCCCCGACATCGGAAACAAATACCTGTACTTCAAATCAAAGTATAAATCCCATGCTCAGGTGGCCAGTGAACAGAATGGGCATGCCCATTGAGGAGGTGACTCGTGGGCAAAATGGGCTCACTGAAATCAACAAGTGGATATGTACACTTTATTTTACGGGAATGCCTTTTACGAGAAGATTGAGTCGCTGTTGGATATTATGAAAGCTGTGCTCACGTTGAGTTTGTTCACATTATTTATATTTTAATTAATATGTTGATTGGATTAAGGTTGTTATGTTTTTGTATTTGGACATTGATGATATTGCAAAAGGTTGTGAAGAATTTTACTGGAAGGAATTTTTAATAATAATCATTTTATTATGCTGTTAATCTTGCACAATGTATATCTTGTATACTTATTTTTGTTTACATTTTTTTTACAGTATTTTCTGTTTATTTATTTTTTTGTTTCACACATTGCCAGCAAATCTTTTGTTGTGTTATACATAAAACATCATTTTTGTTTATCAGAAAAAGAACATATTGTTTTTGTGTTCTCAAAGTATGGGTGTGATCAAATTCAGTGTTTTTTAAACACCAAAGGTGCTCATGTGATATTCCTTAGCTTATTTTTTAAGTTAAGTACATACATGTACATAAATTTGAAATGCTGCTTTTTCATGTAGAGTTATTATTGTAACAGAGTAAAGTATGAATGATTTGTTTGATATTTTAGAATTCAACTAATGTCCAACTTTTAGAATTCAACTAATGTGCAACTAACTTGAAAGTCACTCAAGCATTAAACCAAATCTATAATTCAACTGATTTTTGCATAGCACGGAATACTGCTGATTCATTTCTTCTTCAATCTGTATGTAAGAGACTATTTTTTTTCCTTTTCATAGCATTTTTCACCATTTCTTTTCTGTTCCTAGATATAAATGATTTCATTTTCAAGCATAAAGATAAAATTTTTTATTTTATTCAGGACAGAAAAGCATGTAAACTTTTAATTAGGTTTAACTTTTACCAAAAACTTTGAGTGTGATTGAGAAATCTTGTAAGAATTCTCTTTTCATATATATTATGCATATTTGGGGTGATATTGGGATGAATAGGGTTTAAACAGAAGTATATGTTATAAAATATATGATTGCCGAAATGTGTTATAATATGTGAACTTTAATAATTTGCATTTAAGGTAAAAATTAAAAAATAGATTTAATGGCATTGTTTCGGTAGATGATCTCAAAAATGACAAAAAATACACAAAACCACTAAAACAGGTTTTGGCTTAATTAATGTTTTTTTTTTCTGAAACATTGTAACACAAAAAGATATAAATAGTTTTAAGCAAAACATCTCAAAAAAAGTACACAATTTTTTTTAACACAATTGATCAAGTTATTCAAAGGGAAATAACATGATTGCAGTTTTATGCATTGTTAAAATTCAATTCCCTTGCCTTTTAATCAAAAGAATTTTGTTCTTGCATGGATTTGGCACTTTTATTTTTTTTATTTTCTGGTGTTGAAAACTGACATGTGATTATTTTTTTTTCACACAGTGGTTTCATCCTGTTAAGAAATGTTTTTTTTTTTTATTTTAATGTATACACAAAGTATTGTTATTATATAACCACATTCCATGTACATATACCAAGTTAAATTTTACTCATGAGGTATATTTTATTTGCTATGCAGACCGTCCATTTATTCCAATCATCTGTTTTGTTGAGTGTTTAATTAAATACCTTTTATTTTATATATTTATCTTGGGAAATTTTATTTTCATAATTCTATCAAGAGTTCATTAAAGAAAACAAATTGATGATTGTCATCATTTTTTATTTGTGAGACACAGATATAGATTAGTTTAACCATAAAAAGTCTTTGTTGTGTGCAGGCAAAGATGTAGAAAATTTCTGGGCATGAAGTATTTTCTCAATTTATTTTCAATTATGTTTAACTTATTTGTGACACTAGAAACTTTCCTGTTTATTTTGCAGAGCGTAGATTGAAAATTCCAACCACCCCTTTCAGTAAAAATAGTTCAAACATGCATATTGCGAATTCAGTGTAGAATGTCCCCACTATATAAATCTATTGAATTCCTTATACGAATATAACAAATTATGGATATAGCGAAGGACTATAAAGGTCCCAGTAACTTTGTTATAACCAATTTTTACTTTAGTCTCCTTGGATCAGTGCTGAATGTGAATATTTATTGCATGTATATTTCCCTTTCACCATTACAGTATTTAAGAATTTTTTCTTCCACATTTAATCTTGAATTCATGTATTGAATAATACACAATTATGAATATACAGATGTGAGAGTTCTCATATTCAGTTGAATTTATGAACTTGGGTCACTTGTCTTTGTCAGTTTGTACCAATTTCTAGTTCTTATAATGGAGTTTAAGCTGAAAGTGCAGCTACTCTTCCTCCAAGAGTGCCTTTGCTCAATCTTATAATGGCCTGAAAGAACATTAATTTTAGAGTTTTTTGAATAAATATTTTTTGACCTGAATGTCAATAAAATTAATATGAATATTTTTGAGCAAGGAATATTCTTTTCTCTTATATATCTTAATATCCCTTAAAAAAATATATTCAAGGGCTATTTTCTCATAAATTAAAAAAAAATTCTTTTAAGTGTCTTGAACTCAAATAATGAACCATAACTTGTGTATATGACTGTATATATGTACCTGTTTGAGATCCTCCCATTTTAAGTTGAAATCATCCATCTCATGTTCAAACTCTATCATCTGACTCAGATAATTTCTGTGAATTCTGATTCTCTCAACATCGTCCCCATTTCGTTTGTGGCCATTGTTTGGC